>NW_010410092.1:48101-53410 GCF_000710305.1 Buceros rhinoceros silvestris | reverse complement strand
CTTTCTGCCAGCACCATTCTTAATATCATCTACCACTTCTGCGAAGGCTCCTCATGACTTATGGCACTTTCCAGAATGCCCTGAGCCACCCAAACAGTTGCCACACACAAGACATTCAAGTTCCAAATAGTATGAGATGTTCCAGCTCCATATCACACCCTCACTATGCCCCCAGCAACAAGCCTCCCTCCTAACAGGCTGCAACACTCACCAAAGCCATTGACAATGGTAGTGAGCTCAGCCCCAAACAACAGTCCCACCACCTGCTCCCAGCCCCTTTCCTATAACAAGTTCCTCTGTGTGGGACTTGACTCTAAGTTTCTGAGAGGACTGCTGGCCTCAGCACACAGACTCATAACCCCCACAACTACACCACCACCTCCCTCTGCCTTCACAGCTCTCTTCTCTGAGATTACACACAGGTGTAAATGGGTCTTAGGAAGCACGTGTTGGCTGTTGCTGCCCTATGCTGTTGCTGACTGTCACTACTACCCACTTTGTCATTATGGCCATAACATGCCAACATGCCTGCCTGCCTTCTGGTGGGCTTCCTCACGGCTGCCTGAGCCTCAGGGAACTATCGCTGGTACGTGATGTGGTTTTAATTGTGTAGAATGTATTATGTGTAGTATAGTACGGCAGTAAAATGTATAGGAGTCTGTGGTGGTTTTACTTAAAAATAGTTTGGGTTGGCTTTTTTTTTTCCCCTCTCCTCTCTTCTTTTTGTTTTTCATTTGAAAAGCAGACCAACTGTTTCTGGTAAAGAAAGGTTTAAGGTTCTAGGAGAGATGATTCTTACAGCTACCTTAATCTTACAGCCCTATAACTGGGGCTCTGATCTAATTAAAAACACCAAGCTTAAATGGACAAGTTCTCTTCATGTTTTTTCATGTTTGGTCCCCAATCTTAACACCCAAATTGTTGAAGACATTGACAAACTGCTTGAATGCAAAATAGTTATGCATGGCTTTTTGTTGTTTCTTTCTATGTGTGCAGTTGCAAAATAATTGCAGCTATAAAAAGCACAAGAAGTGATGCAACTGTTTATTCTCAGCTGTTCTTGGGGTGCTAATGATTAATTCTTAATGTTTCACACCTCCCCCTTGAAAACTTTTAATACAAGCCTGAGAACTTCAGAGAGGAATGAGCAGCTCCTTAATGACTGTTCCTAAGCTGTTGTTTTAGTGGGCATGATAATAGCTATAAGGAAGCAAGCAGGATGGGCAGTAAAGGTTTGTTTTGGAGAGTATTTTATCTTGCTTCATAGAAACATTCTGATACTACTTTACTTTATAGCTTGTTTCCTCTTGTCAACTTTTTGGCTGTTTTTTTAGCAGTCGTGTGCCAAGGCTAAAACATTGGCTTCTGTCAGAAGTCATAGATTTTCGAACTTTTTATCTTTTTTTAAAAAGTTTGATTTTAGTAGTGATATGGGGGGGGGGGGGCTAAGATTATGAGAAACTTAAATATGGAGAAAAATAGCATGAAGCTATTGTCTGAGGTAATGAACCACACCAATTTCTGTAATCTATAAAGCTGTACCCTTTACATTCTGCAAAATGAGGGAAGTGAGATTTTGGTATCTCTAAGGAAAGGTGTACATCTTAAACGTAGAGAAATTTAATTTCTCAGTGAGAACTTAATGGGTGTTGCTGCAGTCTTAAAACAGAGCACTTGTTCTACTCTCCTGTAAAGCAGAGCATTTAGCTTGCCAGTATTTGTTCCTTGTGGAAATGAGTTCAACTGTTCACTGTAATATTTGCTCAATAGTGCACAATTTCCAGGGCATTAATAGCTATGAAATCTTGTTTTCACACCATAAAAACTCTGGACCTTGTGACTGAATGGTAGGTGTGATTAAAAACGTAACACTTGCTGTTCCTAAAAATTCTGAGGTGTCAGTGAGGCAAGCTCTTTTCTGCCCAATTTCCTCCTATTTCCTGGTTTTTTTCAAGTTAGGCAGCTGTGTCATTTTTACCACACCTTCCTAATTACATTGCCGATGAGCTTGAATAGACTCTTTTTTCCTCAGAAGGAGAAAAACCCTATGAATGAAAAGTTAATTGTATACCATATTAAGTTTTTAATTTGCTTGCCCTGGTAATTTGTCACCTACTGCACTTTCAAACGCTTTATGGAAGTCAATCATTGAGAAATTATTTCTGTGAGTTTTCATTTCAGTGCTGAAATGAATTACTGATGGAAGCTTTGAGCTGGGTTGAGAACATAGTCAAGATGTCTTTATTTAAAAAAAAAAAAGGGGGGGCTTTTTTGCTTACTACTGAGGACAAGAACTGCTTCAGTATCCCCGCTAAACTTTGTTGAGAACATAGTCAAGATGTCTTTATTTAAAAAAAAAAAAGTGTGGCCTGTATGCTTACTACTGAGGACAAGAACTGCTTCAGTATCTCGTCTAGACTTTTACCAAGCCTTTTATTACTGTCATAATATTGGATTAAAGACAGCAGAGTCAAATAAAATACCACTAATTGATGCTTTCCAAAATGGAGTAATCCAAATACTGAGGAAAAATAAAACGTTGCTCAGAACAAGACTAGTTTTCACATTAATAAGATCTTAGTACAGATAAAATCAGAGTAATATGTCATGAAATAATCAAAGTTGTAGTAAGAACTGATAAATACAGCTGACTGTATATAAAGCATCTGTAGACAGAGTTTAGTTTTGCAACTAGCTGTATATTCTGTGGCAAATGTGTTTTAAAAACTAGCTGATTATTCTTCGTAAAGTGCTCTTAGTGTCTGTGGTTATTGAGCAGTTGGAAGAATGTCCTATGCATTTGTGGTGCTTGTCACAAAAGTGAGGGACAATTAGCGGAGCACTGACTTTTACTGTAGCAAGTCAGTGAAAACATGAGCTCTGCTTGGCTCATAAATTGAGGTAGAAGCTAGTCGTTCAGACTGATCTCAGTGTGACTTCTCTGCCTAGTGCTGCTGGGCGAGGTGCAAGAGTTAGAGTGCAGCACATTTATTACGAAGTAGCTAAATCCTAGTGGAGCGGAGAATGAGCTGGAGTTATTTGCACAGCCTTATTGGCACAAGGCTAGAGGGGAGTTTGCTTTTCGTGGAAACTGTATCAACTTTGGCAGAGGTACTGAACTTAAATTTCTGGAGAAAGTCTTACATCTTTGATATTATTCATTTCTGAGGAAACAGTGAACTGTTTCACTGCAGATTTTGAAGCGCAGTGTATGTGTAAAAATGTCAAGCCAATCAAACACCAACTAGATGCCAAGCTAAACTACAGCTGCAACCACATCCACTGCGACAAATATAAAAGTGACCTTTCAAAAACCAACTGATAAGTGAAAAGGTCTGTAGTAGCACTTAGAGTAGGTATTTTTCGATATTTCTGGGTGCATGTGGCTTAACTGAAGAATCTCTAACTCTTTACTGGGAATACCGATGTAGTCATGCTGCTGTAACAAAGTTAGCTGCCTGCTTTGCACTTCTTGGAGTTACAGTCTCAGAGTTAGAATTGTCTTGGTACAATCCACAGTGAGGATTGAAGACAGCAAGGATTAAAACGACAATGGTGAAATAATTCCAAATTAGATGTGATGGGAAAAGAAGCTCTTGTTAAGTCTTTTCTGCTGACAGGTAAAGATGGAGACAAAAGCAGACTTTGCAGTCCTGGTAGGCTCAGGTAGTCTACTTCTGCTCATTAATGTAACTAAATATTGCAAATAATAATTTCTAGTACACCGCTTTCATAAATCCCTTCTTTTGAACATTGCTTGTCTTCTAGGAACTTCCCTTTTAAGACACCGTTGGGGAAAGAGGAGATGGAACAATGTTCCTGCTCTTAAGTAAAGAAATACACTTCTGGGTGAAAGAAATGTCAAGTGTCTTTTGTAGTATAAATAGTATTACAATACAACTGGCCACAAGCCTCAGCTGACTTCTCGCCGATGTGTTGTTAACTGGGATGAAGTGCTATGAGTAGCCTGTCTGCTCTTTCTGTAGTTACTCACCCTGCAGTTGCATTCCTTGTTAACTCCAGGATGTCTTTACTTAGGGTGTCCCCAAAGCTTCTTAGTGATAAGGGAAAACTGATGTAGCAGAAGCAAAGCTGGGAAGAGAGCAAGTATCAGGTCTGGCGCTTCTGCCATGAGAATTGAGAGGTAAAGGTGCTTCCAAGGCAGGACACAGTTTTACTCTTGTTGAACTTTCTGTTCCAGGCTTTTTTCTCATTTTCCTCTCAGAGATACCAACAGCATGTAAGTCCTTCCAAGGCTTTGTCAAGTTTGAAGTCAGCAGCGAAGGTATTGGTGTGTTTTCTGCCCTAGACGGCTGCTTGCCTTGTGCCTTACAGTACTCAGCAATGACTAATAGTAAGTGGTGGGATATGAACAACTGGAAGCTTGCACAATAATGCTATTCAAACCAGTGTGCTATTGCCAATATAAACTCAAACATATTTAATGCTATCATAATTCCCTAGCAGTCTTCCAAATTGGCTGGCAGACTCTGAAAGCCTTCTTTATTTTGACTTTATTTAATCTAATATGCCAGTGTTTTACAAATGGATGTTTTGTGCTTAAGCTTTTTTAATGGAGATTAAAATCTTTGTCAGCTTTGCTCTCTACAGAGTAGCCTTGCATCGGCCCACATGTTGTTCTTGAATGTGCTAATGAGAATCTCTCAGACTGAACTAAATGGCAGTCCCCTGAGGACGTGAGCATCTCTTAGGATTTTTTCATTAATTTCTAACGTGTACTATTTATTCATTCATTGAGGTAGCTGTTGATTTTTCTAACGTTTTTCATTTTGACGTGTAGGATACTCTGCTCAAGGCTTTGCATTCCAGCAGTGTTGAAATCTGGCTGCTATGTATATTATGTACTTTGAGGCTGGGTCCTATGGACAACATACAGAAACAGTGTATTTGCAGAAGAGTGCTAGTTCCAGTAGGCCCCCCCCCCCCCCTTTTTTTCTTTTGAATGGTAGGTGCTATGAAAATAAGTGAGAATTGTCTAGAAAAGTTTGCCATTTAAAATCAACAAAACTCAGTATTTAATAGCCTAAGGCTGTGGGAGAACGAATTGTTTATGGGACAGAAAAAGGTGTTAGTTCCAGGTTGGCCCCCCCCCCCCCTTTTTTTCTTTTGAATGGTAGGTGCTATGAAAATAAGTGAGAATTGTCTAGAAAAGTTTGCCATTTAAAATCAACAAAACTCAGTATTTAATAGCCTAAGGCTGTGGGAGAACGAATTGTTTATGGGACAGAGATTGCAAGAGAAGCTACAGCAGAGAAAGGAGGCTACAGATACTCCACTGCAAATGCAGT
>NW_010410092.1:45811-47913 GCF_000710305.1 Buceros rhinoceros silvestris | reverse complement strand
GGTAGTACTCCGGGTCTGCAAACAGGGCTAGTTCCTACGCAGAATTGAGTATACTGTAGGACTGATGCTTCAGATAGCAGCAGCATGTCGGTGCCACTAGCTTTTAGACTGTTAACACACTAGCTGGTATTTTTCAAGTGACCTTTAAGCAGTGTGTAACATTTTTAAAGGGGAAAAAGACAAGAGCTCACAAAAATAGGGGAATAAGAAAAATTACCTCACTTTTACTCTGTTAAATATCTGTAACATTCACTTGATGAATGCTTGTTTCAACTCAGGAACCTGCTGCCTTGTGGTAAACCTTGCTTTAGCTGAAAGCAATTCTTTTTTTTTTTTTTTTGACGGCCAAGGCTGCTAGAATCATATGACACTTGATACGCCTGGTTTCTGTCATAAAAAGGAGTTTCTAGTTCTATGGCTACATTCATAACAAGAACCCAAGTGCACTGTAAAGGTGACGAAAGGACTTTCCTGGTTATTGCACTCCATTTATTAACTTGGCCTATTTGGCAAAGAGAAATAGCTGATCTTTTTAATGTTGAGATTTTGATTTAATAATACGAGAAAATTTTATTGTGGCACACGATCTTCCTTGATCCTGCTATGTATTTGTTGTGGCTTGAGAGATGTTTCCTGAATCTGTTATGATTACAGACTCCTCTTTACTTCTTCATGCTGTCCTTTAAACTATCGCTGCAAAACAAAAATAGCTCTCTGTGGAAAGGTTGAAGAAAATATATTGTTCTTTCTAAAGAGAACTTCATGAGGAAGACTGGCATATCTTGTCAGACATCACTTAGGCATGACAGATACATACCAGTTTCCAAATAGCCTAATCTGACTAAGACAATATCTGTGCCAAAACTTCTAGTATATGTGACACTGCTTGGAAAACATCTTTAACTAGAATAATGGAAAGTAGCAGTGTACTGAGATGAATGTACTAGCTCCTTTTATATTAAAGCTTATGGTAGGGCTTTTATAGATAAAGTTCTCCTTTTGTCTTTATGTTTGATCTCTCTAATGAACCTAACTTTTTCCTCTGGTTGTACAGATGTTGGTGTTATCTGAGCTATGCATTTTAATTTCACTTAATGTACTTGCTTTGGCATTATGTGTTCTATCAGTCGGGAAAATTCCACTGCAACTTTGTTTACTGAATTGAAAAGAAAGTGTATATGTAATCAACCAAACACAGATTTAGAATGCTAATTCTAATCCCCCTTCCCTCCGAGTGCTGGCTGAATTTAGTCTTAGTGAATTATACTACTGTTGGATTTCAGTTTGGTTACTTTTAATCCCGCTGGATGGTTAGAGTGTGCCCAGGTATAGTCACTGCTCCGCAGTTGGGCAAATGTAGCCAGAGTTTTAAATCAGTGATGGCTGACCTAACACAGCTTTTTTTTATATGTAAACGCACAGGGAAAACTCTAATTATGTAGATTTATTTAAATAGTTGAATGGAACTTGTAGTTGAATAAAATGCTTTGTTAATCTTGAAGTTAAGGAAGTAAAGAAATTGATCCCCGGTCACTTCACATTTTCCAGTACAGCAAATGTAGTAAAGATGTCCAAGTTCTTTGTAAATCGTACATTAAAAATAGGTGTTGGGTACTTCAAAAAAAAAAATGAAGATGATGAAGGGTTTCAAAGATCCTGAATATCACTTTCAAAACCGATGTTTATAAGCATAGAACTTTAGATATTAGGTGCTCCCACTGGATTAAATTGTTCCAAGCTGGTTGCAAAATAGAATTTATTTGAGTATGGGCATCTAAATACAGAAAAGTGCTTCTGTGAGCTCAGCTCAGCTGCTATTTGATCTTCAGTTAACCTTGGGAACTGAGATTTGTTAGTCTGGGCATTATAAAGTGGAGAGGGGAAGGGTTAAAAAAAGATACAATATGGCTTTTGTACACACCAAGAAAGCATTGTAGACTTGGCAAGGCGCAGCACATTATCACCAATTCACACTGAAACCGAAACAAGATTAATGAACTGTTTCTCTGCCTGGATGTTGTTTATGGCACTTCGGCTCTGAAAGCACGTTTAGCACTACTGCCTAGCTGAGTTTCTAAATGTCCTGTTGTCTTCCGTAGGGA
>NW_010410092.1:0-45732 GCF_000710305.1 Buceros rhinoceros silvestris | reverse complement strand
TAGGGAAAGGTGCATAAAGATGACTTTGCAAGCTAGCCCAATGCTATCTAGCGTGCGTGAGTTGAGTTGAAGTTTTTTCCCTCTGATGTGAGGAGGCTCTTTACCATTTTTCCCAATTTATTTGTGATTCCAAGCTCTAGCAGGCTATAAGCTGTTTGGGCCACTTGTGGAGAATTTACCGAGTTGAAAAACGTTCCACAGTCAGGAAATAAGGTATCAGTACAGAAGTGGAGGCTTGAGTCCTGTTCCATGCTCAACTAGTTTTGTACCTCAACCAATGGCTATCATAGTTGTTTTTATCGTAGCTACTGTGGTAAGAAGCAGCCCTTAAAAGGTATGCTGATAACTGTTGCACGTATGAAGATGGAATTATTAACTTACATTTGGATTACACTTTGCACAGGTGCCCAATTGTAATGTGTTGCAATCTTTGAAGGGCTTGTGGTTTTTTGGGTTTGATTTAGAAGAACCTCTGATCCAGAAAACTTAAGGGTTTTAGCAGCGCAATTCTCTCTCTAAATAGATACAATATGCTGATATATAATGCTCATTGGTGAGCATTCACTGCGTACTGCAATATCAGGAGAATGATCATCTTTATTGATAAAACACCTGTATGAATGCCAGTGAACATCAGGAAACACATTCTGGTTGTTTCTCTCAAAAGCTGAGACTAGTACATAGATGTTATGTGCATGCCATTAGTTACATTGTGTGGGTAATTTTATTTAGCCTTGTAAAATCTAAAATAGATGCAAGAATGCTATTCTTGTTTAAGTGATGCAATTCATAATACCCTTCTAAGATGGATTAGGTAACCTTATTTAACACTATCCTCTAGAAGTCTTTAATAACCTTAACATATCTGTCATTCCCATCTGTTTTAATTTAAGGCTGATTATGCTAACATGCCTTAAAATGGGAAACCACCTGACCATTCAATATTGTTTTAAGCAGATACAGCTTATAGTGTTTTCAGAATATAAACACAAAGCTTGCTGTTGTGAAGCAATTAATTTTATTAGGCTTGTCCTTGTTTAGTCAGCATGTAAGCTGGGAAGGCTATTAACCTTTTTTTGAGAAGCTTTTCTTGGTTTGGAATTTCCCCTCCCCCAAACCAGCTCTTGCTAACCTGCTACTGTTCTTGTAACTGTCAGTTTTCTGAATGTGTCCCTGCGAAATAACTGAGCCCAGCTGAAGGGTAAGGTGGGAGCAGTGAACTCAGCAGCCATCCTGTCAGACTTGCAAGGAGGTAAAGGTTTGATTCTTCCCAACAAGTAACAGATTTGATTATGCTTCTTCACTGTGCATGAATGCAACGCACATGTGAACGCTTTATGTGGTCATAAAGGCTACCACGCAGATCAGAGGAGAAAGAGCAGCACTGGAGGAAGGCTGCAAGCATATTCTGTATTATAACCCTATACAGTGTCTGGCGAACAGACTGCAACACTTCTGTGCTGGAGTGTTTCAAGGTATTGATATCTTCATTACAATTGAATGCGTCATTCAAAATAGAAGAATTATGGGGATTGCATTAGGTCAAATGATGCATTTCATGGAAGCACTTCTGCTATGTAAACTATCAGGTTATGAAGTGGCTAAACTACATATATTGCTAACAGTTCTCCATTGACTCTTTTATCTCGGGATTTAAAATAAGGCTGGAAGAGCTGGCTAATCATAGAAAACTTGTGTCTGCTGCTTCTACAACTTGTTTTTCTGTATTGCTGTGAGACAAGTGGCACTTACTTAAATGTATAAGCAGAAGAATCAAAAAGAAACTGCTGCTTGTGTGAAAAGGCATATCTTACCACTGATCTACATGAGTATATTTAAGGAATGGTTGAAGGGGGATGTAAACTGCAGAGCGATGGCTGAGTGGAATGATTGTGATTCTGCAGTGGGTGACAGTAAAGCAAGTGGAAATTCTGTGGAAGTGGACTGCTCTAAGTATGTCCAATGGGGCATTGGGCAGGGCCATGAGGACTGTCATAGTATTGTTGTTAAGAGTTACAATGGGCGAGCAGGTTTATCTCATTGAATACTTCTGTTTGTTCCGGGACAATTTCAAAGACAATTCAATGTGCTGAAAGCTAAAGATCCATAGAAATTTATTTGACCGGGAGCTTTACAGGGTGTTTTGTCTCTCAGAGAATGTCCTCTTTTGTCTTTAGCCTGTTACCTCCATCTACCAGCACAGACAAGTGTAAAGTATTTGAATAGTTAGAGTACTTTTAAACAGAGGCACTGGGGCTGGCATTGCTTGTTATGATAGTTATGTTGTTGCAACACTGGAAAGCAATAACAATTGTATTTAATGTAAGTGTTCATATTTAAAATGTGATACATGGTTAATTATGTTGAGTCAGTCCATGTGTGCCACAGCTTGGGGTTGTGAGTAGTGAACACAGGCATAATACAGAAACTGGCAGCATGTTCTAAAATGACAAATCAGAGTTCTGATCTTTGGTAACATGCTATGATCGCACCGTCTAAGCTCATCTAAGTTTGTAGACTAATAGGACATGCAGGAATAAATTGGTTAAATGCTTGTGTACATAATTATCTAAACTTCAACTACTCCATATTCTTGCCACAGTGCTAGCAGCTTTGAAGTTCAATGGATGCTGGTTATACCTTGTGTTATTGGCTAAAACATTTTGTATCGCTGTGATAAATTTCCAATTCCAGATGCCATGCTTTCTTTTAAAGGCTTCCAAACAGACTATTCTCTCTAAAATACAGCAATGCTGTATTTTATTTATTCTCTCTAAAATGCAGTCTACAAATAATGTATTCTCAGCTGAACTGATAAACAGTGACATTTCTGTTTACTTTCCATCCAATGCTTTGATCATACCTTTTTGTTACTTTACTTTCCTTCTGCTACCTATCCATTTCTCATGTTCAAGTACTTGGTGGTGTCTGAATTCTCCACAGGAAAAAGAAAATGTGAACTTCTCATGAACATAGTAAAGGTAGGAAGAGTTAGAGACAGACAGGATATAAAATAATTAATAACTAAGAGCTGGGTTACCAAACTCAGTTAGATGGTGAATCTCAAAATGTTCAACGTCTTGCCTTCAGTCATCTTTAATTGTAATAAAAAAAGAAAATCTCAATGTTTTTCCAGCTGTTCTGTTGCACTTTTGAGTATTTCAGTTTCTCCGATATATGAAAATATATACACTGGAGGTGTTCAGATCACAAAAGGACTGGCCAAGTATCTTCGCTTTTCTATTTTGGTGTTCTTTTGTACCAAATTAAAAGTTATCAATGATTTACAGTTCAGAAAAGCAGTGCTTAGAAGGAATTTCTTGAGATTAATAACTGCTCATTCATCTGAAAGAAAAGCATTTTCTTTAAATAAATCCTTGATGCTTTTCTTCTTAGGAGAATGCTCAAATTTTTCTAAGTACCAATTGCCTTTGGCACTGTACAAAATGGAGAACCTGATCTTAAACAAGCACTAAGCAAAACTATGCATGAGCCTGAATCCCCAGAGTGGGTGTGGTTAAGGGTGAAGATGAGGACTTTAGAAGAACAGAGGAGAAAATAAACAGAAGTAGCTAAATGCACATAATTTTGTAATTGTATTTCTCTTTAAATGTTTTTCTTGGCAAGGGGACAAGGTTCATGGGAAGTTACTTCCGGGAAAGTTCAGAAGACTGGTGGATTGTAGGAAAGCTTAGACAAAGAGCTTGACATACCTTTCTCCTCGGCAATGAAGGAGACTCCATAAAACGAGTAAGTGATTGTTTCATAGCCCTCTTATGGATGTGTCTTTCTAGATACAGCTTCTGCAGTTCATAAGCTGTTCCTGTATGGTTGGGATTCTGCCAAGTACTTTCACGAGTGATTGTCTTGACTAAATTTTTTTGAACCTGCCTCTCAGAGTGAGAATGAAATATCTTAATCTCCTGTAATACTAGTGAGCTTTGTTAAGCCACTTTTCTTGCCTGTGCCCTTTCAGACACTTGTTTCTGGGCCTGTAAAGAAATAATGGGGTGGATTTTTTTTATTTTTACTTTCTTCCTGTGTCTGCAAGTTCACAAGGATCACTTCCTTGGGATAGCTTTTTGTATTAAACCTTCATTCGTTCCCAGCGCTGTCAAGTGAGTTGTGCCATTTCTGAAATTACAGTCTCCCACATACACACAAGTTGCTGATCAGATCTTCATTGTACTACAGTGGGTTTTCTTTAGAGGTCTGGCATAACAAAGCTGTATCTTTCTTTGGGCTTAAAATGCCAACTTTCCTTTAAATGTAGTGCCATGAACATTTTCATTATGCTACGTGCTTATGTCGACTATGCATTTATACTATAAAAGATTCTGTAGAAATAACTTAGATGGAGGCATAGCCACTCATTTCAGAGGGGGAAAGTAAAGTTCCTAAAATTCTGTTTCTGTGCAAAGATGGCTAGAATTCATCCTTTTCTGGGCATAAAGTGCAACTTTTCTCACAGCTGGCTGCCTCTGGGCAGCTTTCTTCTCAGCATGCTGGTTGCTTTGTATTGACCTTTTTTTTTTAATGTTTGTGTCCTTTGTAGGATTATAAATGCCTTAAATGGGTTCCCAGACTTCACTGTTGAAGCTGAACCCCAGACATTGTGGACATGCAATTTCTAGGGCTAGATCCTATGAGAGAATTAATCCAAAGCTTCTATTCACAGAAGTATGAGTTAAGCTACAAAGCTCACTTGCTTTGTATCCTCAATCTGGCTATAGAAGATGCCACCAGCTAGACTAGCTCAGTTTTCATTGAAGTTTTTTCACCCTTGAGAAATCAAGTGAGATACTTCAGAAGATCATCCAACCTAGCACCCTGAAAATGAGACTGGTGATTAGGAGCTTAGTTTCGTTACCAAACTTGTAAATACTGGTCTTTACTATATGTGCTCAAATTAATGCTTAGACTTGTATTTTAGACTTATCTAAAGTCTTGATCCTGGAATTTGCATTACTTTATAAGCCATACATCTGGCCAGCAACCTTCAGCTTATTCAGAAAACTGGAAGATGACATACTATGGAAGGTAACTCTGAAGCCCAAAGGCATTGGGAAAAGCTGACAAATTAAGGACTGTGTAAGTGCAGGAACAGGCCATCCTGATGATCAGGAAGACAGAGGTATTGGGAGACTGGTTTGGCTAAACAGGTACTTACAATGAATTCCATTGCAAAAAGCATACTGGAGGAAGCAGGAGGGACCTACTGCAGAGAGGGAATTTGGAAATACTGGCTACATAAGCTATAGGTCAACTGAAATTGAGACTTGAGAGGGACAAGAAAGAGTTCTGCTGCATTAGTAGGCTAAATGTGGGAAATTCAGCTGCTGTGGTGTGGTGTGCACTGAGTGACAGCATGCTCAGATAAGGCTGAAGTACTTACTACTTAGGAGTCCTTGTTGGTAAAACATAGGCCCCTCTCTTTAGTGGAAGGTTTCGTTTCTTGGGGAATAACTACCAGCAGTAACTGGATGAGAGTTGAGTCAGGGATTTCTTGAGAATTCAACATGGGTGGAGGTTTTGATGAACTGTATGTGTGCTGAGACAACTGTCTGCTGTTCTTTCAAGGCTTCTGTCTTTGGTCGTTGAAAGGTTAGGGAGATCAGAAGTTCCTCATAACTAGAGAAGGCCAAATCATGTACTCCTCTCTAAAAGAAAAAAAGAAAAAGGCATGAGGGTTCAATCCTGTGAAGTGTGGAAGTACAGACTGGTCAACTTATCTTTGATCCTTGGGATCAAGTCCTCTTGGAGCACATTAAGGCATTGGGAAGAGTCAGCTTGGACGTACCTGATAGGATGAAGTGACCAGATTATGGATGGGGTGGGTGAAAGTAATTTACTGTCACATTATGAGGGCTTTTTACACTATCTCGCACAATATGTATGCTCGTATCCAAGTTAGAATGTTGTAATCTAGATGGGTGAACAACTAGAAAAGGTTAAAAAAATTAAACAAACCTGCATGACTGGTCTCAGAGGGTAGTGGTTGATGTGTCATGCTCTCACCAGAGGCTGGCAAAAAGCGGTGTCTCATTTGTGAAATGTAAAGGTGGAAAATAATTTGTATTTCAGTGCAAGATAACCTTCTTCTGTGCTTTTACATTAAAAGAAATTGAATGTTACAGTTTTTTTAAAAAAAAAAACGAACAGTTGCTGAAGTTCCTTCAAATCAGAATATCCATTTCCCAGGTTTGATTCAGTTTTAAGCGGAACTTTCTGTTTTTAAAGATTCATGTGTAAGCTACTAATTTTCTTGCTAATAACTTTTCACTTTCAATACAACTTTTAAATGGAACTAGAAGAATGTGTCTGTATCCAGTTTTGAGCATTTCAATTTCTCACTTGTCTTGTCCATACCCTTCCCCTTTAGTATGGTCTTGCCTTTCCATCTTTAATACTTGGTGCTGGGCACGATGAATTAATTGTATCAGTAGTAGTGTATGACTACATATAAAAGACACAAATATTCTGTCATTAATATGTATTTAGTGGAATGAGATTACTGGGCACAAAAAGGGCCTGCTTTTTCTGTAGATCTACAATAAGGTAGAGCACGATAGTACTCCAGTCACAGAGTGAGAGGCAGGAAATGTGGGAAGACCTTCATTAAAACCTTATTAACAGACTCCATTAGAAAAGAAGGTTGAGGCAGCTCTTCCTCTTTTGACTGCAAAGTAAATACTAAGACCAACAATGTTTCTTTATAGCTCTAGTGAATATCAATACAAATTTAAGATCCTGCTATTAATGGTACATAAGAAGACTTTATAGAGAGGCTTTGGTTAAATATTAACAATTAATGCAGTTGGACAAGATGAATCTGTAGAATAAAATACATGATGCCATGGACTTGTTATCCACAGTGCAGTTAAAATGAAAATACTTTGACAGGATCATGCTAGAACTAGCCTGACCTGAGTGTTGATGAAGAGTGTGCAGTGCTTTAGAGACTCTGCGCCTAGTCTAACGTGGTGTGCCATAGGGTCAGTGCCTCATGGATATGTTTTAAAAATCAGTTTCCTTAGCTATTGTTACATTCTGTGTTCCCCTACTTAAAATGTCTGAAACTTGGATTACACTTAGACTTTAGATTTGCATTCAGTACTACACTTGCATCTTCCTCTCCTTGTTTGGTGGTAAGTCAGCAATTTATATCTTTGCATAATCAACTGAAGAAACTGTCTTTTCAGGAAAAAATAAACAAAGAATATGTATCTATTCACCAAATTGTGTAATTGGTCTTCTAGAGAGATACTCATCAATATTAGCTAAGGAACAGACAAAATTCAGACTTCAGAGCATATCACACACTATGTAATCATGCTTTTGGTAAGAAGTGAGACTTTTTAGATTTCAGTGTTTTCTTGCCTGTGTAGACTCTCAAATTTATTATTACTCATATCTCTATATTTACACATATAAGATGATGTATCAGAGATTAAAGTCAGTTTATAATGTCAATTACTTGAAATTAATAAACTAGAATACTAGCTAAAAAGAAATACTGGCAAATCTTTTTCAAACCAACTTAAAAATAGCTAATTGGTGATCTCATTTCAGTTGCAGTAGCTATATTGTTTGAGAGGAGCTACTAATAGATAGCATCTGGAAACAAGTGAACAAAATGACACCTTTGTCTGGTAGTTCTTCATATTTACTGAATTTTACGTGTTTGAGTAGCCAGCTATCAGATATAGTTTCTGTTAAATGCCTCACTTGAAAATACACAGTCTTTAAGTAATTTGTTCTATTACTAGTTAGGATAATGTCAGGAAGGGAATATTAGACAGAACGGTGATGATATATTGACGTAGTCTCAAATCCTCAAGGCTATCACATAAGTACATTACCTCAGTTAATTTAGAGCCAAATTTTTATAAGATTTTCATTCTAATTTCTTGTGCTTGTTAGACTTAAAATCAGAAAGTAGGGTTTATAGATATGTAGACAATTGCATATACTTATCTGGGTATTGAACACATGTTCTCTTTCTGTAGAAAGAGAGTCTTGCAAGTCTGACTGGTATGGCATACAAAGTGTGACTAGCTGTCTTTGTATGAAGACAATGCTTACAACTCTGCTATAAAAGCTTGAAAACCAGGCCCTGTGTTTCATGGCAACAGATATGGGGAGGCAGAGGTTTGTAGCTCTTGCCAGAAAGTCTATGAAATGCACCTAATACTTCACAAAAGTATGTGAATAATATTTATATAGACCTAGAGTTCTAGTGCTTCAGGGAGTCCTTTCATAAAATTCTGTTTTCTTTTGGCACTAGTGACACTGTAGCACTGTAAGTGTCAAAACTGCATTTAGACATCAAGGAATTAATCCTCAAGATTAGCTTATGGTATAACTAGCAGGAATAATGTGCAAATATTAATACAACTATGCACTATACAGATGCATCGTGAAGATTTATGCATAATAATCTGGAATCTTGAAGAACAAATCTGCTTTAATAGTCCATGCAAGTGCTGTGTCCTACTTGAGATAAAACCACCAGGAAACTTGCCAGTGCTGGTCAGAAAATGATCTCTGTCTAGGGATTCTCAAAATATTTCTCAGTTGTTGGATCACTTTGCTCTACTGGAGTGGTTAGGTAAAAGTATATTGGGAGGAGCAGCGAATGAATTATATTCTTGATGAATGGTGTAGCAGTTCTTTCAGTTTTCCCATGTGAAAGCTGATGAGCTTATCCTGAGACATAAGTGATGTGGAGAATGATTCAAATGGAGAATGATTCAAATGTGACATAACATATTTCCATAACTTGGTGAAAAAGAAAAGCTGCTTGTACTAGATTTCAAGGATTTGGATGGGGGGAAACGTATATTCCTTTGATATACACCTCAGTTCTCTTCAACAAGAAAATCCTAACCAATATCCACTAAAACGAGAAGATATCATTTGAATTACCTTACTTTGTTAGCTTAGACTCTCGAAATAAATAACTGAAAGGTTTTACTGCACTAGTCACATTCCTTGCAATATTGCTGAGAAAAGCTAAGGCTGAACCTGGACCATATAGTAATACATTTTACAGTTCATTTGCTGTACCCTGAATATAATCACATCTTGTCAAATTAATGGTAAATGTTTTTCTGCAGTATCCTAATAATCAGGTTGTTTATTGTTTAATTTGCATTTCCCCAGAAGATATTTTTTTCCTTACGCTGTGCTCAGAAACATTCAAAACCTGCTTGGGCAGGGGCTTATTACCAGTGTCTATGAAGTATAGATACACCAACATTGAAGTGATTCAGTATGGTGTTCATACATATGCTGAGTTCTATTACATATGTACATACACATTTTATGCAGTGTGCATTGGCCACGTGCAGGCTGTATGCATGCCCTGAAGTTTTAAGTTCTTGCTCTTCCCTAATGTCACTATGCTTTTTAGTATAGGTGGGTTTTGCACTATAAATTGTGTTTTACATATTTCAGGATAATGCCTGTATGTGTTCAGTGAAGAATTTGGCCAAGACACTAAATCAAACAAACAATAGGGAAATAGAATATGCTATGCACATGTACACAGATTTATCTAGAATTCAGTAGTTTTGTTTATAAAAATGTTATAGACTATTATAAACAAATGCATATGAATGTAATGCTGTTTTTCGGATGGAGTAAGGAGTGCATCTTAACCCACTACACTAAACTTCATGTTCAAGTATCCTGTAAGATCAAGTTAGATGACAGTTTTGTATAATAACGCTGTAGAAGAATATAGAGCTCAGTTCCACACCCAACACAGAATTTTGGACCTAAAGCCATTTAGGATTAAAATCCCATGAAGGACTTTGTTACTTTAAACACACTGGTATTTAATGCCATCATATTTAGTGCTCTGTGCTCAGTCTTACTTCACAGTGTATAAGGGAGACTTAGGAGTAGATCTAAAATTAGACAATACATTGAGCTGCTGCCTGGAACTATTAGTTAAGCATTTTCTAGGATGATAGGAGGGTATCTTGGCCCATGAACTAAGGCATGCCCGCCAAAAGGTGGTTTACAACTGTGAGAATGGGACAGGGACCAGGGGGGAACATTTTCTGAAGGCCTACTAGAAATAGTTCTTTCTAAATTAAGTACCTTTGGCATCCCACCAATGTGTTAGTGATGTCAACATGTCCTAAACCTCATGTAAAATTGATTAGGATTGTTTTGACCAGAACTGTCGAAATACACATATGGCTGAAGCTTAAGGGTATCATCAGTGACAAGAAGCACCAGTAATGTCCATTAATGCGTACATGCTGGGTTGCAATGCTTAGTATTTGAAACAGTTCTCAGTAGCTCAGTTGTTGGTTGAGTTGTTTTCTGTTTTTTGGGTTTTTTTTTTCTAAAAATTATTATTTTTTAGAACTTGGGCTTTAACACAGCTGTTGTTCTCAGGTTTTTGATCTCACCTAAAATTTCACACTTCCTGATTTAAATTAGGGTAGTGATTTCTGCTGTAATTTTCTATGGCTATTTCACTTTAAAAGACCAGACAGCAACAATATTTTGCAGACTCCTATTAAATGAGAGAGAGCATATTGGAAAACCAAGGCTGAAAAGAATTGGCTGCTTTCAATGCATTGTAAATTGTTGGATTCAAATTACTTTAAGTAGCTGTGTAATACATTGCAAAGGTGGAGTGCTAATGAATACACAGATTCCAGGACAGAAGATACTGTGTACTGAAGTAAACTGATATTCTCCAGCTTCTATTAAACTATTCCCCTGAAAAGACCTGAGCCAACATCAGAAATGGTGGGAACCGGCTTGCATTTAGGGTTTTGTTCTGGTTTATTCATATTTTGTGAAAAGGAATGAATTGAAACTCTTTTATATGCAGCGTAATGGTTTACCCAGGAGGTATGAAAACATGAATAAAGATTTATTGAATTGAGACAGTTGAATGAAAATACACATGCTTTTTAGACTGATGTTAATAAGCATCTCCTAGCCTTATGTTAACATTCAGATACGCTCAGAGAACTGACCTCGCTTCATAGAAGCTAACACAGGTCTAGAAGCTCTTAAACAGAATTTATGCTCTATTTCTTATAGACCAGTTATTTTCACTGTTACTATCAGTTTGCATCCAGTCCCTGAATGCATGACCTCTGAGAATCAGTTTATTTTGCTTTGGGTATTTCTAACGATGTTTTTCTGCACAGCCCTTTTCAATGCAGCATTCTTAAGACAAGCCTCATAATTATTTTAATAGTGAGAAGAATTCACTTGCAGTAATAGAACTATTTTTATGATTCCATCAAACAGAATTAACATTTTACAGTCAAAACCTAGATGCACAGACATTCATATGAGTTTCCATTTGGTGCTGGGACTTTTATGATCAGCTAGTTTGGGTGCTACTGAAACCTGTAGCAAATTAGACTTCTGTCCCTGACCACGCTGTGTCTCTGAATTCACCTCAGGTAAGTGCTTAGCTTTTACCTGAAAGACAACATTGAAATGCTGTCACACCAGTTCCTTGTGTTAATTAGCAGTTTTCTTTGATATGTGAACTATCTATTGACTTGTCAAAGCCAAAACTATTTGTGGGATGGAATGATTTCTGAGTTCCCTTAATTCTGGAGATGAAGAAGGAAAAGGAAGTAGTAGAAACCTGACACTTTCTGAAGAGAAAATCATGTTAAATTGAATACTAAGTTTATCTGATTTCTAAAACTAACAGTATTGAGCGATCATGTTGAATGTGTTGTATGAAACATTTCTAAATTTTGTTTTGCATAAGCTAATTATTTTTTTCAAGTTATCTTTATAAATGTTGTTTGTTGCCCCAGGATATTCAATAAGCTAACTAAATATTATTCTAAATATTAAGAATGTGTTACCCAGCTCAACTGAAATGAGCTTGAAAGCAATTTCCTCTTTTGGAACTGCTTTCTTTAGAATGAAACCAAAAAGGCTTCTAGAATTTGATATATCTTTGGTAGAACATAGCTGTGACCACATTCAGAGTGCAAGCATAATCAGTCCTTCTGTCAATTGACATCCATGCAGGTGTATATCCCTTTATGGTGATCCAGATACATTAATGGATGTGTCCCTGATAACATAGGAGGAGGAAAACCTTAGTTGTATTGTGAATTCTTTCTGAGATAACTTTTTAAAGGACAGACTTTATGCTTTACTGTAGTGGGTTAACCTTGTTCGGCTGCCAGATGCCCACCAAGCTGCTCATAGGTTGAGATAAGGACAGGGACATCACTCATAAATTAGTGTCATGTGCAAAACGGACTTGACTTGGGGAAAAATAATATATTGGCAATTAATAATGGAGTCATCATCATGGCTTGGCTTTGCAAACGAAGATTTGGGAAGGGTTTTTCCCACGCTTACTGCAAGCGCGCTGATGGCTGCTACAGGGTTTTGCAAACATGAGTAAACCCTTCAAGCCTGCGCAGTGGATTTTTTAGGTGAGGCACCAGCGTGTGCGGAACTGGATCCACTCTCTACACCTGAGGTTCATCTGCCAGGGCCTGGCGAGCTTGGACAGTGACAGCGAAGTCCTCAGGTCGTAGGTTTGGTTAGAGTGTCCTTCTCTTAGATGGATGCCTTACAGGGCTAAACGAGCTCCATCTGCCCAGGTTTGGAGTCAGAGTTGTCCTTCTCCTAGGATGGCTGCCCGAAGGCCAGTGAGCCCATCCTGCCCATGGACACACTTTGTCTGACCCTTCAGCTGAGACCTGTCTGGCTTGGGAGACCCTACCGGAGGCATATGCCACCACCACCAATCTCACAAGGACACGCAAGCTCTTTCCCCACGACAAGGAGGTGTAAAGTAGTGAGAAATTAATACAAAACTAAAAACACATTCCTCACTCCACACCCGCCTTAGTCTTAGAAGCTAACTCAAACAATTAAATACCTTGACCTCACTGCTAGGCCATTCATGGAGCTGGATGAACAAAATATTTTTAGCCCATGGAAATTACTGCTTTTCGGGCTTCAGATTATAATTTTAGATGATATGTATTAATTCTATGGTTCATAAAGATTTATAAATACCTAGTGTCTAGTTTGTGCCTGTTGAAGTTGTACATAGAATGCTTAGTTATATACAATAACTTCAGTATTTACTACAGGCATCTAGACAGGTGAGCCAGGAGTTCTGTATGTCAATCCATGATAAAATTGTCAGAAACACTGCAGAAATACTCATAGCAATATCACCTCAGTTGGAGTATCATATTAAGATGTAGAAAATAGATGCATGTGCATTTTTTTTATATCAGCCTGTTTAATATGAAATCCTGCATCTTGTGTCAGGAACCCAAATGGGGAGTTGCTTTAGAAAGAAGTCTGCCTGAAAGATTTTGTTCAGACTGAACAGTATGCTGAAATGTAGTTTATGCAGAGCACAGCACATGCCATCTGAGCAACTAAACTCACTCTGTAGTGTGTGGACTGACAGGAACTGGTGATGCCACCATTCTTATTCAAGAGTAGTGTGAGTTGGAGTGGATGAGAAAGTACTCCCCATGTGACTGTGAGCCTATGCAGGAGTCTCTGCACCTGCTGCTCTTGTCACTATTCAAGTCTGCTGAACTTAGCTGACTTATGGAACTTATATGTCTACGCCCTTGAGGAAGTCCTGTCTGCATGATATGCTCTTTGAAAAGTGAGAACTTCCAGAGACATGTAGATAGCCTGCACGACTATGATACTTGTCTTTGCTATTGGCTTTGCTATTTGAAAGAACTCAGTAGTCTTCAAAGTGAATCACTCTGCTTAAGTCTGACATTTATTTCTTCAATAGAATACAGGAAAACCACAGAAGATGGTAGGTATAACCATCTGTTCCAGAAGCATGGCAGGCTCTAAGGCAGTTTTAGCTTAATATGCTGCTCAGGATGTGTATCATGGATTTAAAGATACCAAGCCTCCCTTTCTCAAATAGGAGTATCTGTTAGGAGATAGGTGATTATTTGAAAGGAGTAATATGGAGATACTTATTTTCAATTATTTGCTGCTTGTCTTTAAGTTCCAGCTTTAATCAGATCAAACCCAACTATTTTCCTCCTACTTAGAGTGGGAAATAATTTGAGGTTTTACTTGCTGACAGCTGCTAAAAGTAGGCATTGTAGGTGACTAATAGTCTTTACATTTGGAGCATGAACAACTTCCAAATACTTTAGGAAGTGAACCATTTTATCACGCAAAGAAAGCAATTTAAATGATGTTTCACGACATGCTTGTATGAATTCTTTAATTACTTATACCAACAGGTAACTTTACATGTACATAAAATCCAAGAGGAGCTATAACACTGATCTCAGTCTGCTGTCTTAAGCATCGATGAGTTTGTTTTAATGAACCAGATTCCTCTACAAGGAAGAAGTCCTCAGAATTTTCTCTATCTAGAGACATTATGGCATTACATTTTGCTTTCACTGTCAATATGACTATTCAGAATTTTTACTCTAGCAATAATTGTGCTTCTGTTAGGAATTTTTTATCAGAATTAGGATATTATTGTAGGAAATCTCTGTTTACCATGAGATTTATTGCTGTGAGTCATGTGCTAGGAGTGATTATTTTGTAATTTGATATGCAATACACCTGGCATGGCTGTTCTGTAGCTTTTTCTTAGCTTAATTCCCGCAATATTAATTAGCTGCACATTGTAGCAGCCATGTGCTTCCTAGTGCTGAATAACATCACAGTACTGAGTTAAGAGCAGTACCACATCTCCATGTCAAGACACAGTACACTTCAATTTCTTTTATAATAGAGTCATACACAGGCTTTAGTGTTCAAAAAGGAAGCAGTGTCTCTAAAGCTGTTTATCTTCAGAGTACAAAGGAACAGATCATATGTTGATATAAGTTATAACGCTGCAAATCTTTACAGAATTTCAACATCAGGGGTGTGACCAGGAAAGCTGTGATTAAAAGTTAGATCTGTTTTTCAAAATACTGTGTGCTGAATTCTAATGTATGATTTCAATTTTCTTCATAAATCCTAGCATTCTTAAAGGAGTTGCTTAAAAAAACCCACAAAACTTGAAAGTGCATATTATTCATGCAATATTTTCCCTGCAAAGGGCATAAAATCTACATACAAATATAGTTTCTACTTTTCTGCTTTTTATTTTTACTTTAGGGGCATGTGTACCTTCATAATTACATGCCAAAGATGACTGTAGCAGAATAAAATTCAAAATTCTGCAGTATTAATTAGGTGCGATAGGCTTTAAAGGAAGTTGGGATCAGTGCTGTCGATGAGATTTACTTCCCCTGACTGTTCCTCTCCAGAAGGGTTACTTGATTATGATAAGGACCCTCAAAATACAATAATTAGAAAATGCACCTCTTAAAGATTGGGGCTTTTAATGTTGTTATTAACTTAATTCAGGATCAGGATTATGTTGACTTCTGCTCTTGATGGGAATGAAACTACAGCTCAGTCTGAAAACCATGACAGTTTGGCCTTTTCCCTTCTCAGTAAATTTTCATGCAGTGATTTCAACATAATGAAAATTCCAAGTGGAAATTGGGCAACTTGTCATTTTAACACAAGTTGGCAGGAAGGTGGTTAAAAGTCAGCTCTCCAGTTCAGATGTTTCCTAATCAGTTGGAACCTACCACTTTTTCCTAGTGTGAACAAGTCCCAGAAGTTAAGACTGGGAAAGTTTTTATCATAGTAGAGTACCATGAAATACTGGGAAAGACAGGGCAGGGTTTTATTTTCTTGTATAACTTGTGCTTTTTCAATGAATTTATGATATCCTGTCTATCTTACATAGCAGTGAGCATACTCAGATCCATAAATAGTTGTGAAAGAAAATGCATCATCAATAGTACATTGCTTCAGGTATTAACTAGCTGATAGGTTGTGCTAAACAGGGATCCTTCTCTTGAATCTTCAAATTTATCATTGACCTCAGTCACAGTCTTTTCTATTGGTTTTAATGCTTTTATTATTCTGTTCCATCTTTGCTATCTGTCCTCTGTTACCTCGATTATCCTTGGATGATCTTAATGTTTATGACCCCATCTTACATTCCAGTGAGCATGTCTTTCATGTCTGTCATTGCTGGTACCTTCCCTGTTCTTTGAGCTCATCTTAGTACTGTCCGAAAGGTTTTTCTGCTGTATTTTTCTACACAACTCTTACAAAGAAACTTCAGCTGGTTTTGTTACTGCTAACCCATCTGTAGCTTTTACTGGCAGCATCAGTGTATGTTTAGAAGAAAAATCTGTCCTACCTTTAATGTGATTTGCCTTTCCTGAAATGTAGCTTTTCTGCCTGTTACCTAATTGTCTTGTGCTTGATGGAGACTCAGTTTCCTTTGACTAAAGTATTTCAAGCATCTCTAGCTCAAAATAAAGGACTAAATTCATGTTGTCCTCAAAAAGTATTAACATCAAGTAAAAAGTATTTCATGAAGCTAAAGCCAGGAGAGCAACAAGAATCAAAACTCTTCTTTCCCCCTCCCATGGACAGAGCAGTGAACAGTACTGGGACTCACAAATACAAGCAGCCCTAAATAATAACCTAGAAGCCCTAAAAAGCCAGTTCCTAGGTCACCAGGTTCTCACCTGTGCATAGCTAGGAGTCTGAATGTTCATCTGGAGCTTCTTAACCAGCAGATGGGAGGAATGCAAGGTTTCATGCTGGCTGAAGTGCTGGAAACCTGTGTTCCACAGCTTCCGGCAGTGAACTAGGCAGATTTCTGCTGGGATCTTGCTCTGATTTGGGACGCTTATCAAAATCAAAGTAGTATTGTCAAATATTGAGGCACCTACTTCTTAGAGTAAGAAACTAATTATGTTGGAAAACTTTCAGCCACTCTAGCTTCATGTAGCCTGTTTCTAAGCAGGCATTTGAGGAGATTCTTGGGTGCTAGTATGTTGTATTTATCGACTGATACTTGTATTTCTGTGAGTTTGCATGTTGCTTTATGGAGTACATCTCATTCTGAATAGCTATTTCTGAATTGGATATCTGTTGGATAAGTGGTATTTGCTCACCTTCATGAATTAGTTCATCTCTAGCGTAACAGTGGATTCAAAACATTTTTCTCCCATTCCGTTTATTGTAGAACTCCTGCATGTTTTAGAAACTGTCCAGAATTTATTTTCATGTTGATAATCACATCAACTTTTTACTGTAACTCGGTTTGCTTATTTCAAAAAGATCACATTCTGACTTGTTGCTATAGCTTTAACTACTTATTCAAATGATCTTAATTTCAGCACAGCAGGATGCATCTGAAATTAAAACTTAATTGCATTTTGACAAAAGCCTTAATATTTTCCCCATGTTGCTCTATGGCTTTATATGTGAAATGAAGTCTCACGAGAAGAAGGTATTTCTGCCTACATTGTCCCATCAGTTCATAAAATCAAATATTATCCATGAATGGAAATGTTATATATGGTTTATAGGTTTCATCCTGATTTATAAATGCCACAATTCAGAGTTCATAGTATGTAATAATTGCTAGAGCAGGTAGTCCACTAGTTTATTTCTTGTTTAGTGTTGGGTTTTTTTTTAAATCCACCCCTCCCAATGGTCATTATATTTATATGTGTAGGTAAACTTAAAACTCTTGCATTGATGGAAAAGTTCAGAGCTCTTTGTAGAACCTTTAAAAATGCTTTTATTAAACCACAGAACTTTTTTTTTCATTATCGAGAACTTAATGTTTGCAGCTAGAAAAGTTTTGACACCAATCTGTAGATTTGTAACTGCAGAATTGTAATCCAGCATAGAAACAGCAGGAGCTTTCAGTAGTTAGGGGTTTAAGGCATATTTACTTTCACCTGAAGTATGAAGCTGAAAGAACAATTTGCCAGCCTCAGTTAAACTGTGTGTTATATACATAGGCACTGAACTTGGACCTATTCTTACAATCAGTGAGCCAAAGTATGTTCTGGGCTATGTTGACCCAGCTGTGTACTGCTACAGCTTGTGTGCAAATTTGAAGGAAGAAAATAATCCTATTACACACAACTTATAGAAACAGTTCCCTTCAAGCAAATGGCTAAATTGCCAATGTATGGTTCTTTACGGGGTAGATCACAGCTCTCGGTGTGAGTAGAAGGAACAGGCCTCGCAAACGGGAAACGGCTGCTGAAGGGCATAGATGTCCACTGTGACTATCATTGCTAATTGCCTGGATTCTTCCTCTGAGCAGTTAGCTGGTTGTGAAGCATATGGTGTTTTTATTTTCAGTATACTTGTGGAATTGTTTTGCTCTGAGTTTCAAAAAAAAAAAAAAAACCACAACTAAAAAACCGCAACCAACAGGTTTGCTCACTTAAGAGCAGTGATTCAGTTAATGAAAGTAATTCCTAAATAAAAAATGTCAAGGAAACAGTTACTCCAATCTACCTGTTCACTAAGTGTTGATGCAGGGATTTGATACAAAGAGCCTTCTGGAGTCTAGGAGGAAGAAAGGCTCACTAAGGCTAATTAAAAAAAAACAAATTGCAGAGTAAGCAAGGACTTTCATGTTACATATAAGTGAAAGTCTAATGGACAGTCTAAAATATATCTAGACACCACTCATTTATATTTGTCCATCACCTTTTTTTTAACAAGAAAATACAGTGAACTACTGAGCATTGTACTTTACATACAAGACATTATTAAAGGGAAGTGACTATTCATGCAAATGAAACAACTGAGGAAATACAAATTGTTCTTGTCTCAAAATAAAGCTCGCATAGAGATTTTATTCAAGCAGGTACTCAAATTTTTTTTAGATGTAAATATTTAGTCAAGTGCGTGATAATACCGATGCAGACTGAACAGTTTTATGAAGTTATTATTGTACTGCATGCCCACTGTGTGGTTGTAGTTTTGTTTAAGGTTGCTGCTCTGGTTTTTAATTGGAAAAGACAGTTTTACTGCACCCAAGTACTTGTGAGATATATGGATGCACGAGATGCAATGAAATGACTCTTGTCCCCTGAATGTTTTGTTTGATGATAGGACAAGATGAATTCACCAAGAAGCTGCCACCATTGTGTGTGTAGGACACTGTTGTAGAACCTGTCAGTTTGCGTTCGGTCCATTCTCCCATCCCCAGATGGGGAAACATAGGTGTAGTCCTTTAGAGAACACTGTCATAAAGGATGTGTGTTTGGGGAGGACTCAAAAAGTCGCTCTGTAAAAACAGAGCTTGGGTTTGGAAGTTCACTAGATGAAATAAGGAAATTAAAATGACTCCTGTAAAACCCATACCAGCTAAGTTTCCCTGAAATGTGCTTTCAAGGCTTATTATTTAAAAAAAAAAAAAAAGTTGCCTTAGGATATTAACTTTGTACTTTATGCAAAGTACACTCATTTCTAAGCAGACTTTGTCTTGATGATATACTAAAAACCTAGTATTAGTAGAAGATTCTGAACAATGGATATGTAACAGTATAAATGTGGGGGTTTTTCCACTGTAAAGACATGGTCACTTAAACTGCAGTATAAAATTCTAGGAGTCAAATTGATGCCAGTTTAGCTCTTTGAATGTGCAATAAGTAACTTCAGCACAATATGAGCAGCATGACGTAGAAATGTATCTTTGCAGATAGAACAGCTTCATAAAACTGTCTGAAATTGCTATTCCACAGCTACAGTGTCTGATATAGGACTCTGATGTTTTTCTCTAATATTATTCACCTGGTACAGGAAAATATTTTATCTACTCTGGACTCCGAACATTTCAGCTAACTTTGTGCTGTAACATCATAGTTATCCATATCACACTAACATGATCCTGTTGCCCACCTGGGAATTAGTACTGAAGACTTAGATAACCTTCTTTGGCTGCTGAAGAGTATGAAATGTAGGAAATATGAAGCTGTAGATCCTGACGATGAAGAGCTGCTGCTTTTATGGAGCAGGAAGCAGTTGAGAAGGTTCTCTATATAGCATATACAAACACGTATACCATTCTACCTGCTTTGACAACTGGTAGAAACGGATTTGGGCAGTTGGGCAAACAGTTCTGAAGTATTTAATACTAAACTCAGAACAAACAAACAAAACCACTGCAACATTTCCGATGTTTTTATTACCACCCTTCACACAGGCTTTTCAGCTATTTGTGGTTAACTAAAACAAGGAAGTCAAAGGTGGAGAGTTGCTTGTCCATTTTCCTGGAAGGTACACCTGCAATCAGTTGATTATATACGTCTATCTTTTATTCTGCGACCTTTTCCAGTTTTTATATTCCTGTGCTTTAATGCGTGGATGAGTTAAAAGGGTTTATGTAGCATACTTGATCAAACCAAAAGTATACCAAGTCTAGTACCCAGCTTCTTAGTGTGGCAGACCATCCTGGCTGTACTTTTCCACTGCCTTTCCATCTCAGCTCTGTCTACAGTTACAAGATGTCCCCACCAACCTGCATTCACACCATTAACGGGAACATGTGTGGAGTACAGCACCTATTTCCATCCCTCATTGTCATGTCTCTGGAGGCAGCAACATTGGCTAACTTGGATGCTTTCTGGAGGTATTTGGCTCCCCTTCTACCTTCAAGCTTCTAACCCTCAATTCCTTACAGCCATGTGCATTCCCTTTCCCTCTACTTTGTATGTCCCCTTTTATCTTCCTACGCCTTTAATATTGATAGATGCAAACTCGAGCAGAGGGCTTACTCATTACAGAAATCAGACTTGGTTTGCAGTTGTAAATGCTTAGAAAAATATATGGAGAGAGTACAAGTGCTCTTTCCCCTGTGCACTCGAACTCTACTGAATTGCACCTCTTGCTTAATCATTAAATATTTCAGTTTTGTACCTGGTTTATTGACTGTATAGCAGGGTTTACTGGCTGAAGAGTTAACTAAAATTGGACTGAAGAGAATGCCTGGAAGGTGAAACAGGGAAATACTGTTGTATTTCAGTCTTCAGGCTGTGGTTCTCTGGCTCATTAATGAACACTGAGCTGATTCTGACATGACAAAATTATTTTAAAAGCATATTTCACAAATAGCAATTTTGGTTGGGTGTTGCTGCTATCTTGATCCAAAATAGCTCACATATCTTGACATTCAGAGCACACTACAAAACACCTTCACTGAGTTTAGTGATTAATGGGAAATGATGCTGTGAGGGATGAGACAGTACTAGCTGGGTTAATATTTATGATGAAGTGTAATTGGTTAATATCACAAAGACAGGAGGAGAACGTTAAGTGCATCGCTAACTGGAAAATGTAGTGGAATGTAGAAGAATTGATTAAAGTATTCATAAATGAATTCCTGAGAAATTATTGTATTAAGCATGACTCTTGTTCTTTTTATCATGCCTTATGCTTTGCCTACCCTGAATTTCAGTTAATTGCTTTCAGGCTGGTTGAATTAAAAGCTTTGACTTCGCAGTTTGTCCCAATTTTCTTTCTGAAGAACTAATTCTTCATATTTACTAAACTTTGCAGAGTTACACTTTGTTCTTTATCGTAAATCAAACATCTCTGCTTCTGGCACTGTGTAGCTCTTTTATTCCAGCCTGAACAGTCTGTGTGTTCCCCTCTATGCTTCCCCCCCTCCCATTTGTTTAAATAAATGGGAGACTTTTCTTTTCATCTGTGGTTTCTACACTAATATAATATTCCCTTTGGCTTTTTAAATTAACTTTAGAAGGCTAAATTTTTACCCAACAGTTCTTTGGCTATGACTTTAATTTGTTCTTATTTGTCCTAAAAATCTCTTGGAAAGCAATATGAAAGCTTTACTATTGGTATTCGAGTAAAACATTTGTTTGCTGTTCTCTTTCTGGTGCTGATTTGAGTTTCATAAATTGTACAGTTCACATCAACAGCATTTTAAAGACAGTATCAGTGGTCAGCATGGAAACTTGACTTGCTGATGAATTCTATTGTGGCGAAGGCTTTCTAAACTTCATGTAAAATTTTATCTGTAGTTCCTGAAAAACATGTTTTAAAAACCTGAGTTACTAGCCAAGAAAAGACAGTAACACTTCTAAGTGAATACTCTTCAACTATAGCATGACTATGCCTTGCATCCTGTGTGGGTCTATAGCCGAACAGAATGATTGAAGTCCACGTAGCAAATAGTAGAATGATTCATAACATCAAAAATACAGACTAGTTTCTGAAAAACTAAGAAGATGAACTTTGATCTATAACTATTTAAAGTGTGTGAACATATGGGCTGAGACATTTCTATCTAATCATACTTCAGGTGATTTTCCAAGGACAGTCACAAATATTTCATATAGCTCTTAAATTAGAGCAGACAGATTCTCAAAAAGATACAGTATAAAGTGTAGTGGAAAAAGTTTTTTGCCTCAAATGTGTGGCACAGCCTTATGTGTGGCTGTTAGTACATAAGCCTGGAGGTCACATGCTGAGTTGAGATTTACAGTTTCTTGATGAGGGCTGATATTTGTTAGTGGTTCAGCTTTTAAATAGTCCTGGAAAACAATAGGGAATAGAGCAGCATTGCAAAATCTATTTGGATATACTGTGCAAAGTATAGCAAGTGCCCTGGCAAAGGTAACCAAAAGCCCCTGGTCTTTAATCGTATCTTATGCTAGCTGCAGGTATACAGTATCTGAGAATTGAAGAGCTATATAGTTAGAACTCCCAGTTGGGAGGTCAGGATGAACAGGCTTTAACTGAGTGATTTCAGAACTAAAGTGAATTTCTTTTTCTCATCTTCATTCTTAGTTTCATGCTTCTCACCACCCTCCCAAAAAGGAGTGTCTCACCTACTTCAATCCTGTGTCTTGTTATGGATTTGTCAGTTACCTTTCTTATTTATTTGGCAGCACGTCCTGCTTCCCTACAGTTCCTTGTGCTTATTTTCTTCTCTAACTTGCAATTTTCACTCTAGTGCTTCCAAAATGCAACTACATCATTTTCTTTACCCTTTTGATGCTCATGTTGCCCATAATTACATAAAAACCTTTTTATTTGGCTACGCCATCAGTGTTACAAGACACTTGTGTGCTGTTTGCTCTACTTTCTGTACATTTAACATTAGCTTGCCTGATTACTGCACATGTATTTTACAAACATCACAACCCTCAGCTATACAAGGAAGAATAGAAAACCTCCTGTATATTGAACCTAAAAATTCAATGAATTTCAATCTCAACTAGATAGTAGTTAAGATTAGATTACTTCTACAAGATAATCCAGATCCCTTCATAAAATGAAAGTGAATTCATTGATGTTTCAATGTAGAAGAGGAAAATTTGTACAAACCATAGAAAAAGTGAAAAATATTCACTTGACAGATTGACTAGAAAGTGGACCTGTGCTTTTGATGAATAATGATCTGAGCTTGAACTCCCTAGGTAATGTTGTGGTTAAAAGCTTCATTTTCTTTTAGATTCTGATATCAGTAATTTGGATTACTTCTGTGTGTTTCAGAGACCGTGGGATACTGTGCCCAGTTGTGCCTACATTTTCCAAAGGAATTGAAATGTGAAGATGTTGATAAATATGGTTTAAAACCAATGTTTTTCCTCAAAGAGGGTTTTTAAGTACATTGCAATAATGGGAAATAAGATAGGCTTTGAACAAGACACAGCTTTGTGTTTGTAGGCTCAGAGTGTATGTCTGTACGTGTATATATATGGGCTCTGAACTTATATCATGTCACCAAGTTGGGTGCGAGTGTTGATCTGCTTAAGAATAGGGAGGTTTTACAGGCTGGATTAATGGGCTGAGGCCAATGGTATGAGGTTCAATAAGGCCAAGTGCCAGGTCCTGCACGTGGGTCACAACAACCCACTGCGATGCTACAGGATTGGGGAAGAGTGGCTGGAAAGCTGCCCAGTGGAAAAGGACCTGGGGGTGTTGGTCTCTAGCCAGCTGAATATGAGCCAGTAGGGTGCCCAGGCGTCCAAGAAGGCCAATGGCATCCTGGCTTGTATCAGAAATAGCATGGCCAGCAGGAGGAGGGAGATGATTGTCCCCCTGTGGTTGACACTTGTGAAGCTGCACCTCAAATACCAGTTTTGGGCCCTTCGCTACAAGGACATTGAGGTGCTGGAGTGTGTCCAAAGAAAGGCAACGAAACCAGTGAGGAGTCTAGAGCTCCTATAAGGAGCAGCTGAAGGAACTGGAGTTGTTTAGCTTAGAGGAAAGGAGGCTGAGGGGAGACCTTATCACTCTCTACAACTACCTGAAAGGAGGTTGTAGTGAGGTGGGGGTCAGTCTGTTCTGTCAAGTAGCAAGTGATAGAACAAGAGGAAATGGACTCAAGTTGCTCCAGGGGAGGTTTATTTTGGATATTAGGAAAAATTTCTTTACAGAAAGGGTTGTGATGCATTGGAACAGGCTGCCCAGGGAAGTGGTGGAGACCCCATCCCCAGAGGTATTTAAAAGATGTGTAGATGTGGTGCTGAGGGACATGGTTTAGAGGTGGACTTGGCAGTGCTGTGTCTACAGTTGTACTCTATGATCTTAAAGGTCTCTTCTGACCAAAATGATTCTAGGATTCCTTATACATAACAAAATAATAAGAAAATACCTGATAATGGTCTCTGCAAAAATGCGATTAGCAAATTCTTCTCTTTAAGTTGTGTTTAAATGCCTTTATTATCAGTTGTGGACTAGTTGCTTATGCAGTAGCTGCTGGTATGTGAAAACTTACAGTAAACTAAAGAATAGACTAAATTACGATGGTTTTATTTAAATATACACAAATTATTTTCATAGCATCAATTCTTGGTTTTATATCACATGTATAATGGGATAATGCACAAATAGAGTGAAGTGAAGGTTAAATTCTACGTTTTAAATATTTCAGCAGCAAGTACCTCTGCTTCCATTCTTCTGACATAGAATTGTGAGTGAAACAGCCAAGCTCTGGGGTGCCTTAATCTTAATCTTCCTTTGCAGTTTCTAGAAATGCAACTTTTTGTCAAACATAATGAAGCTTGAAGGCTGTAATTTGCAAAAATACACTTCCATTTGCTTTTGTGTAAAATCCGTAAGTGTATAAGAAGCTATGGGTTTAGATCTCTATTAAATTTTATCAGATAAATACTTAACAGACACAAACATGTGTATTTTTCACTGTTTTTCCAATCTCATCTATATGTATAGTCTGTTGGATATACTGTATTATATAATTGGGAAAGTTATATAAAGATGCAACTATCCTTAAGGTATCCATGTGGGCAGATCAGAAGACAAAATTATTTTATTATTGTGCTTTAGATTTTAAATGTTAAGTTAAAAGCTGTATGTGGTGTTAACTATTTAATGAGACTCTCATAAATACCTTAGCATCCTCACACTGCTTCTCCTATCATGTAGTAGCTCAGAATTGTGGTCTGGTGATATTAAAATCCATTATTTCAGAACTATCTTGAGCACTTGTAATTGTCAATGTCAGCTAGATTTTGTCTACTGTTAATTTGTTAGGACATTGAGGAAGGATGCCTTCGTTATCATTTTTTACTTTTGAAATTTTCTGCTAGATGCTTTTTCCATAAAACTTGATCTTGAGGGGTGTATTTGTTCTTCACACTATTTTGGAATGCACTAACTGATGTGCACTTGAAGATTTCTTTGACTTACTAATACTGTCACTTCAGAAGTGCCACCACTGTTACAGCCATTTTTCAGAATATATTACAACTTCTCTAGTTCAGTGTCTGCTAATCCAAGAATACTGAATATTTAAGACTGCGTACTGAAGAACCATGTAAATCAGGCATTTGCTTGAAGCCATGATTTATCTAATCAACCACTGCTTTTTCCACACTGCTACAAAGAATCACTTGCCAAACCTATTGGTCATAGACTTTTTTTCAGCATTTAAACACGGCAATTCTTAATCTGTGGGATAAACTGGATTCTTATTAATGCAAGTTCTGTCTGCTTTATACAGATCAATATGATCATCTATACAAGGAGAAATAGCCTTTCTAGTTCAGTTGTTTAGTGACAGAGCCAATAATAGAATAATTTGCTGTGTCCTTGTTCTATCCAGACCTTGGAAAGGTGGCCTTTCCTTAACTTGAAAGGTGAATGAGGGGAATCACCAAGATGAGTAAAACAAGACAGATCTTTAAGGCCAAACGAATAGTAAGACTTGAAACAATTCAATTTCTAAGCATGTGCAGTTCTACAGTATGTGCTAGAACAGATACTTATCAGCCAAATAATTTGATATATTTTCTTCAATGAAAGAGAACTACCCAATGAAGAATGCTGAGGGCAAGATCATCCTCGCTTCCTTGCAGTTCTGAGCAGGGACATATTCAAGGCTTGTAACCCTGAGGTTTTTCTGGTAGTGGACATTTAACTAAATGCAGTTAAATAGTAGAGCTTTTCCTTCTTTCATAGCAGTGTGATAAAATACCAGGAAATGAAAGAACTGTATTCAGTCTCCCCTTGCCACGGGTTTTAGCCCCGTGTTTTTTCTTACTGAATATACTCTAATGGCTGCATTTTGACTGCTGCAAGGCAAGCGCACCTCCCTGTGTTCCTTAAGATGGCCTTCTACATTTCCATGCGCCAGCGAAGGAACAAGAGGAAAGGCGCTTATCTGTGAGGGCCAGTCCCAGGTTTCAGTCTGCTCGAAGGGCTATGTAAATACTGTAGCCTCTAATACTTGACAAATGGCCATACTAAGGAGGAGTGTCCCATAGTCTGTGTTAAACAGTTGAGCCGTTCAATAAAAGGCACCTCAGAAGGTGCTGCACTTTGGGCCTCAGCTAGCTGTGTTCAGAGTGTGTCAGGGTACGTTGATCTCTCTAGCCCCACAAGTAATAAACAGAAACAAATAGTTATTGAATCCTGATTGGACTCTGTTGTGAAATAAATGCTGTGGTGTTCAGCTGTCAAGACTTCTGATCAGTTCCAGAGGTGTATTTTGTGCCTGTGAGTTTTTAGTTGACAAAAACTGAGACTATTAGATAATTTAGGTTCCTCTAGGCTTAGACATTAGGTAAGGATGACAGTTCTGGCCACAATCAAATTTTGCTCACACTTTATTTTGAGTTAAGCCGTTTAACTTGTCATATGCTTACTGTACCCTCAGCACTGGTATAGCTAGCAACAAGCAAGTTTACTTTAGTATTACATGTCATGTCAGACCTATACTAACTACTACAACAGTTTAAGAAATTAGCTCTAGAACAAGAGCTGGCCATCGGAAGAGCTGTGAAGGACCTGGATAGACTGGGAGAATTGGGCAGAGGAAGAACCTTACGAAATTCAGCAAAAGAAAATGCAAAGTCCTACACCTGTGGATGAGGCTATTCCTCCACAAGTACACACTGGGGGTCACACAGCTGGAGAGCAGCTCTGCAGAGAAGGACCTTGAGATCCTGGTGGTCAGCAAGCTGACCATGAGCCTGCAAGTATGCACTTTCAGCAAAGAAAACCAACAGCATCCTTGGCTACATTAGGAGGAGTTTTGTCCGGAGTATGAGGGAGGACATCCTTCCACTGAGCAGTTGTGAAGGCACACCTGCAGTATAGGGTCCAGTTCAGAGCTCCTCAGTTATGTGAAAGGTATGGACTTGCTAGAGCTAGTCTATGAAGGCTGAGGAACTGGAACAGTTTTCATGTAAGGAGAGGCTGAGAGATCTGGGACTGTTTAGCCAGAAGATAATGCTCATGCTGGGGATCTTACCAGTGTGTGTAAGAAACTAATAAAGATTCTTCCTGTTAATGCTCAATTAGCATTGACAGTACAAGAGTGCAAGAGGCAGTGGGCACAAACTAATACGTATGACATTCTCTCTGAACACAATTTCTTGAATGAATTTCATTTTCCACGAGAAGGGTGGACTTCTGCCTGGAATTTTACAACATCTTTGCATTGTATATACATCTTGCCTCACTGCTTCTTTCATTTCACTTCTTGTTTGTAGATTTTTCTGAAGTTTTAATGCATTTTTAAATACAAATGAGTCACGCAATTCATGTTGCACAGGAGAAAATGAGAAAAATGGTGTTAGCTGTTTTGGAACACCTTACACAAATATAGAGGTGGGACATTTTCATGCCCTGGTCAAGTATAATGTATTTTCTGATCAAGTATAACATATATTTATGAACTGTGTTTTAAATCTTGAATCCTAGCCACTGGCTGCTGACTTACTGATTAGTTCTCTAGCACTATGCTTTTATAGTAAGTTGTAATCACCATTTACATTATCATTCAGATTAAACAAAGACTGCTGTAGATTTTTTTCATTTAGAAAGTGCTGGTACTCATTTCTTCATTACACACTTCCATAGGCAAGATTCTGAAGATGCATTGTTTCTCATGTGACCAGTCTACAGCTTGACTTAACTTACTAATTCTTTTCGTTTATTGATTACAGTCTTTACCCTGTTCTTAAGTTGTTTCTCCAGTAAAGTTGAGCTCTTAAGGACATGGGTTCCCACTCATTTTCCAGGAAAGATAGTCTATATTTCTCATTTTCGCCACTGACTAATTATGCAAAATTATTTTAACTCCCAACTGTTTTCGCCTAGGCTGTGCCTAGAAGAATAAGCGTTTCTCAGTTCCCAAAAGATGAACTGTAACAGCCTACACATAAGCAGTAATTCCTGTGTGGATTCTGAGGCTTCTGTAACAGCTAGAAAGGGAATACTGGTGCTGGAAGTAGGGAGGGATGTAAGTACTTTCTTGCTTTGCAGGTTTTTTTCTGTCATCACTTTCTTCTCTTGGGCTGGCATCTCCTAATTTATAAGGTGTGATTATAATGCTTGGTTGTGACAACTTTAAAAATATATAAACCAAATCTGGTGTAACTGTGATAATTCTTGCAAGACTTTTTAAGAAAATGGAAATATAACACCAGTTATATTCCCGCTCCTAATTAAGCAAAATCAGTTTCTCAGGAATTGCCAGAAATTGAATTTTCTGCACTGATCATCTGAAGAAATATAATTATAGACCGAAGGATTCATTAGTACAATGTGTACTAGTCTGGGAGATAGTCCACGAAAGCTCTGCCTCTAGGTCATAAAACCTAAGTCCCTTAGTGAGCATGTACCATGCTTTAAAAACGTTGAAATGGCTCCCAAGTGAGGCAGCTAGTGTCTCTGTGTTTTCCCCAGAACAGATTGTATATAGGCTATTGCTTAGACTTTCACAGGGGTACAGGAGACTACTGACTGAACATACCCTACTCCTGATTGTCTGTGAGTAGGCAGGTGCTTGCTCAGATTTGGATAATACTTCCCCTGAGGTACATCTTTACAGTTATTTGTCTGAAGCAATAGCTTTATTTCCATAGTTCAGAGAATCTTTCATTTCTACTGTTCATGCTGATTAGTGTAGATAATTGGAATCCCTGTTAGTGACTTGAGCATATTTTTCACCCCCCAAAAAATTTTCCTTTCCTCAATTCATTAATCAGTTGTCGACTTAGAGCATTCAGTTATAAATTCAAAAGCCCTAAAGCTGCTCTAGTAAGCAATACTTTTTGAAAATGCATCTAGCTCATCAATATGTTCAAGAACACAATTTCTTAATAAAAATAAGGAGTTACAAAAATTAATAAGCTTTTATGTATAACAGAGGCTTTAATCATTAAACCCAGAAACAGATATTTGTCAGCCCTTTGGACCAAATGTGTAGTTAATAATCATCACCACTAGAAGTTCGGGAAGTATTGTTAGCTCGAGCAGTTGAATACAGATGTAGTTTAGTCCATATCTATGTACAAAGCAGAGGCAAGGGGAAGTGCGGTAAATTGTATGTATGTGCACCAATCACAGCATTCTGTTAGTTTTCTTCAGCTTTAAATGCTGCTCCTCTTTGTAGACATATTTCAAAATAAATGCACATAGTCCACCTCCATACACTTGAGCAAGATTTGAATTCAATGTTGCCATCTGAGCTAATTGTTCTTTGGTACCTGACACAGGGCTTAACTACATCCACTCATAAAACCTAAGGAGCAACAGCAGAAACAGGAGAGGGGAAGAAATGTTTTCAGCACAGTTGTGATGATGATTCCCTTGTAATACAGCAACTATTTGTTTTCAACTGTAAAGATAAACAGTTTATTTTAAAACCAATTAATTTGGAATATACACAAATTAATTTTAAAAACCTAGATGCTAGAAATCATATTTTTGAGAAGGGTAATACTAAGCACCTAGATGAAAAAAGCAAGTTGCCTGTTTATGACAAACTATATTGGCAAATGTTTCTGCTTTTGTGGAAATAATTTCAAGTACCAGAGACATTTACAAAAGTTTCAATAAATGCAATAGAGTTGTGGTTTATGTATTATGTAAATAACCGTAAAGAATTTTGAAGCCTTAATATTTTTAAATATAATGTGCCTGAGTTCTACAAGTGATCAACATCTGGAGAAAATTCCATTGTATGATGCAGTTTTATTAATTTTGTTTGTTACGTTCTATGAAGAGTCTTTTAAATATTTTTTGAAGACCTCTCCTTTCTATGTTTCTTAGTGCTAACTCTGATTTTCTTCTAAATCTTTGTTTTTAGAATTTTATTTTTAAATAAAATGTGTTCATTTGGAATGAAGTTCAATTTTTTTTCTTTCTGTCATTTGTGGCAAAGCTTAAAATCAGACCTAGAAAAGCTTACAAAAGCTTAGGAAACAAAGTTACTTTGTAAAACTCAGTTTCAAGCACTGCAGCTAGAATTATTGGTGGTATAATTAGTTCCAACATTATATTTCCTTTTTGTTGTATTTTGTTTTGATCAAAAGGAGCAGGATAGCCGAAGATATCACATACGTACTGCTTTTAATACCAGATATGTATGGCTTTGACTGCTTTAAGGCTTGCTAATTCTTTGTGGAGAACTGACAACAGTTGTTTGGTCTTAAGTGAATCCACTGGGTTCCTCTGACACATAGATCACAGGTTGGAGTGCTCTTTGTGTTACTGCTGGTAGGGATTCCTTAGAGAACACCTATCTCCAAGCTAGCTGTCGCTCTGCAGTGAATTTACCATAGGAACTGAGTTTATGTGTAATTTTAGATCATTAATCTGTTGAGTAAAAGCATCTAGTTTCATCTATTTCACCTCAATTTAGCATTTGTCATTAACTTGTGATGAATCCCAAGTCGTGCTCTTAAGGAATTACAAACGTAGTACAAGCTGAAGAATGTCTTACAGCCCCAGTGAAATAAGCAGGTTACTTTATCACCAGCCTATGTAAGTAAAACCCACTGAGACTTTAGCTGAGTAGCCTAGGTTAAGATTATGCTAGTACAATCACAGAACCCTTTTTCACAGCTTGAATCATGAGATGAGTAAATTTGTGCTGGTTTGCGCTATGTAATCTAAGCATATTTTCTTTCCTGACTGGAAAGTGGCAACCAGTAGCAACAAAGAATATAAGAATATAAGGGATATATAAGAATATAAGGGATATCTCTGGTACCCGAGTACCCTAGTTTTGTACTCTGTTTTAAGGTGCTTTACCTGGCGCACATATTTTATAAGCTGTGTGAACAGCCAACTAACTGATTCTAGAACATTAGGACCCTGTCGAAATTTCCAAATGCTTGCCTGGATTTAGGACTTGGAGAAAAAAAAAAAAAATCCTGTGGTTCAAAAAGAATTTTTTGCTTTTCGGTGATATCCTAAAGTTCTGTAAAGCCTCAATATAGTGAAAACCATGCAATATCCCTTAGGAAAAAACTCCTGTCTCTGGTTTCTAGAATTCAGACACTCTCTTGTTTTTTTCTCTGCTTTTTCTTCCCTAAATTGTGTTTAGGTAGCCAGACCAAATCTTCCGTTGAGTTATTTATCTCTATTGTGACAGTACAGGAAGGGTGGAAATGATGAAGATGCTCCAAGTGACTTATTCCCATGCTCAGGAGTTACTTATCACAGGGACATTAATATTAATGTGGATTCCTGGAGGGTAGTAATTGACATTTCACCAGTTCCCAGTAACATTTGAGCATATCATATGAGCATGAAGAAAAAAATACTTTTAGGAAGGGCTACGGTTTTTAAAGATTGTGCTCTTTATTTTTGAGTCATAGGAGTTACAAGACCTAATGAACTGTATGTCTCTGAACTAGAATATATTCCTACAATGAAGAATTCCTCTACTGAGAGGCAAAACTCAGTCAAACATGTTTTCTGTGGCTATACTGGTTACCTATTAGCTTGAAAGGTGATTTTAACTCTGGTTGCTCACATTGAACACATCTTCCCACATCTGCACCTAAAACTCAGAACAACTTCATCTGTCTTCCCTGGTGACATTTAGCAACAACTTTCTCATATGGTTGTCTAATTTGTGTCCTGTGCATTGTCACAATACAGAAGCTACTTTTCATTAATCCAAGTGAAGATTACAGGAAAGGTTGAGCTAGAAATTGCTCTCTGAACATCACAAATCCCACTTTCCTATTCTAAACTACTTGGAATGCCTTACTCCTTCCTAAGCAAGGAAGCAGGATGGGGCCCTACTGCTTGTATTGTGTCTTTAAGCATCTCACTATCTCATATGAAATTAGTTCATCTACATTTTTAAAACCATTATGGGCTAAAATGCTTCTTTGAATATCATGCTTCACCCAATGTATGTGATGTCAAATATTTAACAAATTTTTTTAGTAATTCAGCCTCAATTTAAAAACACAAAAAGTAAAGGCGGTGCTTCAACATCAGATAACCCCTTAAGGTTGAGGTTTTTTCCTTAGGCAAGTCCTATTTGCTATGCTAGGAACAGCAATTTTTTTTTCCTTTTGAAAGGCTTTAAACATATTTCTGCAGATTAATGAAGTAGTCTTGATTTTGAGCACCTCCACAACCTCTCTGGGCAACCTCCTACAGTGTTCAGTCACAGGAACGTTTTGTAATGGTCAAATGGAATTTCCTATGTTTCAATTTGTGCCTGTTGCTTTATCATTCTTTAACTGGATTCCACTGAGAAGACAAAGGGAAAGGAGATTTCAACAGAGGCTGAAAGCCATATTATCTACAATGGTATACTTAGCCAGGTTAGCCTTGTTATTTTTCAAAACCATGCTTGTTAACACTTGTGTGTTTGAATGGTCATTTACAAAAGCCATCTTTAATGTCTTAATACTTCCAGCACAGTGATTTCTGTCTTGTAGACTCAGCTGACCGTTTTATTATGATGAAACGCCTGCTTAAATCTGGTAACTGTCTTCAGTTTTCATGAAGAGCAATGCCTGCCCTGCAATGCAGAAGAATTCTTTCATCCACTGTCATAGCAAAGGCTACTACTATGTTTTCTGGGGTGGAGTCTAGGTTGTAGATTCTTTTGCATGTCGTGGATCTGTGTTCTCATGGTAGGATCATGAACCGTAGAGTTCTTTACATGGCTGCAATGCTCATGTCTAGCTAACTATGGGCATGATATATAATGTAGTATTTTATGCAAGTTTTGGCTGAATCCTGTAGCCTGTAACTTTCGATTCAGAAGAGAACATTTTTCATCCAAATAAAGTAAATGGTGAAAATTAACATGTATTTCTAACCTTTAAAATTTTCTACAGTGATGGGTATGCTGAAACCAACAGATACTACAGGTGACTAATGTCTATGTGAAGTACGTGTTCCTTTTAGCATGTGGTTAATTTCAAAGTGGCTGCAGCATATTGAGAACTAACAGAACATAAGTCTAAGTGGAATACAAAATGTTATTAATAAAGTACCTGTTAAAACTGAAAAGCTTCATTTAGTAAACTGATCTAAAATTGTGTTAGCAAGAATATTAGAGATATTGGTGGTGGTGGAGCTGGTAGGCAGTTACAATGCATTCTTTTTTAATGATTTTCAAGATAGAGACTGTAAATTTAATGTTGCATCTCTTGTATAAAAATAAAAGCCAAAACCTAAAAGCAAACAGAAACCTTGTATCACCACAGGAGACTTTAGAGATGGACTTGGCAGACAGCAAAATTGGTGAGCTAGTGTATTGAAGTATTTTGTCCCCAAAATCTAGCTTGCTGTTTTAGTGCATATGTTGTATATCGTATGCAATAACTAAGTAAAGAGAATTAAGATTTAATACGCGTGAAAGGTGACACAACAATGCAATTTGGCCTTCTGAAAAATGCACTTCACTGCATCTTCTGTAATTCAAACTAACTTTGTAGGATTTCTCACATTATCACTAAGTCAATCACACTTAGAAATACGCCCAGGTTTTCAGACGTGGGTGGTGTTTTCAGGATCAGGAATAGAGAAGTGGAGTTGCTGCCATGCCAGTGACTACCTGCTGTGAAACCTGGCATGCATTTGCCTTCATTCTTGGAACTGCTTCTGTAAAAGCTGTGCTTCTGAGAATGGCAGGAATGAGCTGCTCAGCCAGGAATGTTGATTTGCCCAGCATAGTGATACACTCCCTAGAAAAGCTGCCTTTGTATTTAAGGGATACAGATTAACACAGGTAAAAATTTTTAGTAAGCCATCTAATACTATTTGTCAGTTACTCACTTAAAACCACATGAAAATGCAACATACTTTGCATAGTCAAAATAAGACAGTGAAAAGAAGCTCATGTGTCAAAAAGTCTGACATGATTCTGGACCTTTTCCACCTACACAGTTGAATTTCAGTCCTACAGACTTGTGGGTATTTTTCTATATATCCTGACTTCCCTCAGTTCATGCTAAATTCACCAGGTGAAAAGGGTATTTGTTTTAACTTAAACATCCAAATAACCTGATGCTACGCAAGGCAAAAGAGGCACTATCGGTGTTCATATGAGTCATCACTTGAGCATAAACAAACACAGATTTTAGTACACTTAATATTTGTATTTCAGTGTTCTGAAATGTGTGTATTCTTTTAAAAATGTGTTTTGAATCGTATAACGCCATTGTGTGGCAGTCATTATTGAAAGCCTTCAGGATTTCTTTATTTACATGTGCATCTCTCAGCACAGGGAGCTTGCTCAGGGCTGAAACTTGTTTGTAAATGTGCCTCAGAGATGAGATTTAGAAATAGCAGCTGTGGTCAACTGGAAAATGCTTCATAGTAAAGTTCTTGAAATGTTAGTGTGATTGGAGGGGAGCCACGGTGATCCCTCTTACTGAAGGAAACTGCTAAACACCTGCTGTGTCAGTATTCTGGTTTATGATGTTAAGCCATAGAAAGAGGAGTCTTGGCCATGTTTTATGATGATCCCTGGTTAGCGCTGCCTGTCATAAACTGTGACTTTAGTAATCCAGTTACAGGAGTGGTGATAAGAACCCACAGTCAGGGCAGTTTTCAGCTGAAGAAAGGCTCTTCTAATTTTTATGGCTTTTGACAATAACATTTATTAATGAAAAATCCTAAGTAGACATCTTTGTGATGGATTGTACCAGTGTGGCTGTATCAGTAATCATAATACTGGGAATCATGTTGCCTCAAGTCTGTTGAAGATGGAGCTTTCTTCTCATGGGAGGGGAGGTGGTGTTGCTTTACTACTTTACACTGGCAATACGGGACTCCTGAGGGAAGTCCCTGTTAAGCAGGGCTAAGTTTAGCTACGCACTTCAGGGTTTTTCGAGTGATGTTTTACATGTATTTTTTAAAGACTGAGATGTTTTAACTTGTATTCTGGACTGGCTAGGTTGAAATAATCAGTGACGGGGTGATTTACATTTATGCTGAAAATTGTTCAAAGATTTTTTTTTTTCCTAGTCTTTCCCAAATATACTCTGTTCCCTGAATCACAGAAAGGTACAGTGCATATAAGAGGAATGCTATATATTAGTGAGTTTTGGCAAAATCATTTGGTGTGCTAGAAATTGTAAAAGTTTCGTGGTGTCTTAGTTTTCTGACCCCTAACAGCTGCTGTACTACCTGGGGGGATGAGGGGGGAAGGGGGAAAGGGGAAGGGAATTATGATTCAAAATCTCAGTAATTTCTTACAGCTAAACATATTTGTCTTCAGTTAAGGCTTGGGTCCTACCTCTTGAGAGGAGCAGGGGAACGAGAAAGTAAGTTAATTGCTTTAAAGAGAAAAATTAAATTCAGACCTGGAGTTTAATGCTCATTTTCAGCTCATTCTGAGTGTACAAGCTCTCCAAAATATGAGATGATTCTTTATACAACAGGTATGTGATGAAAATCCAAATTCACTAACTACATTAAAATGACTGAATCTAACCAGTTTTGTGACATTCAGTCCACGCTATCACTGTTCTATTAATGCATTTAGATTGAGTTTTGTCAGGTGGTCTAATAGTGACTTCAGAGTGCAAAGACTTAATATGTAATCATTACACAGATTAAATACTCTCCTCCACTACAGTGGTTCTTCAGCTATGAGTATTGTGAGGGAGTGACTCTTTTTTCTGCATCCTAATCAACTGATGTATTTAACGGCAGTGATACCTAGGCCAACCCCACTTCTTTCAATTGTACCACTCATTAGATACTGTTGAGAAAGAAGATAAATGCTTGCACTGGCTAAGGACAGTGATTTTGCACAGATAGGAGCTGGGATGATACCTGTAGGGTGTTTTCTGTGATCGTGCAAATCTGTTTGACCATAACTGTAGCTTTCAATCTCATTACAGGGTAAGAGCTAATATTTTAGAAAACTGTACTGGGAAAATATAGTAAAAGTGATCCAGAATAAAAATGGAGCCTTACAACATCACTTTTACAAGGATTTTTCATAGCTCCCACCTGTAGAACATTACCATTATGAATACTGCGTACCCAGTGAATGCTTTTCATCGAATTAATCATCTAGATTTTTTTAATGGAACTATAACTGTCTCAAATGTGTACATAATGATATTTAAGAGAATTAAATTATCTGTTTGGGGAAAGGCAAACTTATTTCTAAGTATGTTTTAGAATTACATCAGCTTTCAGTTATGTCACAGCTTTTTATAGCTTAACTAGTGCTAATGATCTCATTCTCTTAACACGATGATAATAATAATGGAATCCCTTGATTAACTTGAATGGCACCTCATAATTGATATGATGGTTAAAATTAACAGCAGTACAAGAAGTTGCCACGCTATGCTTTGTCTTTCTTCACACAACCAAATAACTACGATGATAATCTGATTTAAAAAAAAAAAAAAAACCCAAGCATTGGAGAGTGTCATAATAAGGCTGAGTACAATTTTGTTAGAAAAAATATTTGCTCTCTATTTTTCAGAACACTTAAAAATAAGTGAGATCCATACTGACAACATGACCAAAAATACCACTGGTATTTTGACTTATCTTCACAGACCATATATAGTGCAGGCAAGAGAAGCAGTACTGCCTTCAAGGATATCAGAGTTCCCCTGGGAGGGAAAAGACCGGACAAATGTATTTGTAAAGGGAAATTTTACAATTGTGCTCTGAGATCTGGATAACTCCTTTAAAACAGGTAAATGTCTTTAGATATCTTAGAAATACTGTGTCTTTGGTTGACTACTGTTGGCTTAGTTTAAGATGACATAGATGAGGAAAGGTTAGCATGGTGTTACCAGTTCTTCTGGTTGACTGCTACTCTGAAGTCTGTCTCATCCTTTCGTGCCCTGCCCCAACCAAAAAAAAAACTACAGGAAGGACTTGTCAAATTGGTAAGATATCTGGTTATATTTCTCTATTTGCTTCAATCTTTGAGATGCTAAAAATCTAAGTGTGAGAATATGAATTTATAGAGAGTTTATTAGGACAAAACCAAACTCTTGTTAAAACAGACAGATTTTTTTTTTTTTTTAATGGCTAAGCTTCTTTTTAAAGTGCTTTTCTGCATTTGAATTTACTTTTGACCATCCATTCAGTATAGAAAGTTGCCATTAAGGAAAGCAGAGACAATCCAATGGCTTCTAAAAAGTGGCAGAAGGGATCTGAACTGCATCATCAGCTATTCAGTTATAGTCTGAGCATCTTTATACTGATATGTAAATCAGCATGAAGTTACAAAAGGCATACATCAATCCTTTTATATCCTTCAACTGGAAGACTTACAGGTGAGTATAAAAGGAGACACTTATTTCGCTTGCTGAAATGATGCTGAGAGGAATTTTGTGAGAGGTTAATGATAAACATCAATCAACACAATTCTGAAGTGTGTGGAACTTGGAGGTACTAAAACTCGTACAAGGCTTTTTAAAAAATTCAGAATAGGTCCTTTTGAGTTTAGCACATCAGTTGCTGACTTCTCATCATAGTTTTCTATACACTGATCTAGCTACTTACCCAGTTAGGTCTCCTACCTACAACTTAACCAAATGTTAGTGCTAATTCTGGCATCTCCTGTAGGTGGGAGCCGTAGCAGTAGAAGAGGCTGAGCTGTTCTTCTGTTCTCTTCTAAAGTGTGCTCTTAGCAAGCCAGTCTTTCAACAGTCTATATATAAATTAAGTTGATGAGTCTCAGAAATGTACATATCATTTTGTTTATAGACCTTCAATGAATGCTAAATCATTGACAAAGTGTGAAATTTTAACTTTCCATCTAAAAAAATAGGGGTCTGCTCATTCTGCTCATGTACATTATGTGATTATATAACTTACTGAACAGGTGATATCACTGATGGCCAGTCACAAAAAAACCCTACACTTATGACTATGATTTCTACTTGTTGTAATCCAAATATCAAAGACAAGACCATACGTTTGGCTCAGTGATTTTATGTTAGTATTATCAACATAAACTGCCTTAGAGTTTTTGAATACTTCTGATTCTGGCAGCAAAAGTGCCTTAAAGTTTTGAAAGTAAGTTCTAACTGCAGAAAAATTTCAAGAGAAAAAGGTAGGAAAAATCTTTAATGTAGCAGCTATTCACTAGAGTCTGAATGCCTGAGAGCAGTGTCTTCTTTTAGCTCAGCTGATGTAATGGACATATGCTCCTCAGGATGTGGCTAGTAATGAATGGATGCTTAAACAGCTGGTGTTCTAAAAGAACGTCGCTGTGGGGCAAGCTACAGACAGTGATAAGAAAATAAATTATTCAGAAAAGTTAGCCCTTCAAAAGCTTAGAGTTTTATTTGACAGGCTTTGGCTTCTTTGAAAATTCCTTATGTTTATCACTAAATTTCATGCTGCTGTCATTTAACCTTCTGAACACTAGAGCTTTCCATTTGTTCAAGGACCACCATAACAGATTCAGAGTTCCTTATGAGGAGGGCATACGTTATCACTCAATCTTTATTCTCTCCTCGTAGAATGCTTGCTGGAGTCCTCAAGCCAAGAAACCAGCTCTGAGCATTTTCCAGCTCTCACTGGAAGTCTTAGAAGGGCAGATATGTGCTGTGATTTTGCAAGTTTTTGACTCTCAGCAGTTTTCGCAAAGCGTATAAGTTACTGCAGTGTAAATCTTCAAGTTCTCAAAGCAGATGCTTGTACGCAGACTTGGTCACTGGGGTCCTGCTGGTGGAACCTAGGGCACAATCTTGTGATTGGTAGAATATGAAAGAGTAGAGGTGGGATGGCTATATTCAAGCTCCTATGATTTTGTGCAGGGTCCGATGCTAGCTGCTCCTATTCAGGAATTAAGGAGCAAAGAACTCTTTTTGGGAAACAGTGATTTCCCTGGCCTTCCTATGAGTGCATCTGAGACAAAAAGCTTTCTCTCTTTCCAATGGAATTTATCTTCAGCTTTCTTTCTCCTATCATTTACCTGTGCTATGTGATAGGATATGGCTGATCGATAGATAACAAGCCATTTTGATGTGGCTCTATCCATAACAATTTACATGCTTCAGGGTAGTAGTGAAGGAGTCATGATAACTGTAGGGCAGTTATCTGGAGGATCCTCTGGCTTGCAGCTTCCTCAGATAGTCAACTTTCTCATAAACTTATTTTTTCAGTTACTGCCCAAGAGATAAATGCAAGTTCTCAGCGTAAAAGTATCTTGCATCAGTATGGAATGCTAGACCAAGTTTTATTTGGAGCCTGGGAACACACATATCCTCCTTATATTCCTTCAAAGGGTGTTAACTGTCCAAAATTAGAGTAACTACTCTGTTCAGAGTTATCATTAACTCAACTGGAGCTGCTGATTATGATTAGAAGTTTTTACCATGAGCTGTGAAAGTTCACACAGCCACTCTAGCTGTACAGAGGCTGCACTTGCAGTACTCTTGGAACACAAATCCTGATGCCTTATGAAAACTTCTATAATGCATAAGGCCTTGCCATTTATCTTAATATATACATCAGATATGATTGTGTAAATTCTGTCTCAATCACTTAAGTGTGCTACCAGCTCTTATTAATAAAGGTATATAAAATGTAAATCAAAATATAAAAACCTGGAGAAGAATCCTGAAAATCATGAACTCTTGTTCTACATCACTTAAAGTTTTTCACATATCACTTTACAGTGAGACATATATGTTCACCTGTTCATTTACTAACTTCTTTTGAAAATAAATGTCTATGAAGTAGTAAAAAGAGTTTGCTGTTTAAAATTTAGCTATGTGATTACTGAATGTTGTCCTGAGTTTTCTTGGCACTTTGAAAATTAATTTTATTCAGGAGATCAAATTACTAGAACTTAAGGGATTTAATGAAAAGTTTTAGAAACCAAAAAGAAACCAAAAAAAAAAAGCTAAAACCAAGCCTGTCTGATTATTTAACAATGTAGACTTTAAACCTTTGCTGTTTAAATTTTGATTCAGCGGGAAGACTTATTTAAATTAAGGACCTGACAGCAGTACCCAGTTTTCAAATGCTTTTTTTTTCCCTTCAAATTTCTAAATTCTACCTAAATTCTGAATCTGCAAGAGGGAAATTTTCAACTTTACGCAATGAACATCTACCTCCCACAGGCTCTTGCAAAATGCTTTTCTCATAGCGAAAAAAAAATCATCACCTTACTATCACTTTCAAGATTCTCCTTTATGCTGTGAATCATGCTTTTCATATTTTTTTCCTTTTAATAAAAAGAAATATTTTTCCATTCACTAAAGAAAATTTGATTCACCAACATTTCCTTTGGGGACTCGATGATTACATTCAGAAGAAAAACATCAAGTGTACCTCAAGGTACACCTCAAATCCTTGTTAAAAGTAAACTCTATTAGTAATCATCTGTAAATGAACTTGTAGTGCAGAAGCACTGAAAGAAATTGGCTGTGGAATGTGTTTTTCATTGCAAAATAGAAAAATATACCAAACAATGGATGAAACTGAAATTTTTTGTGTGTTTGTTTACTTAAGACTTGACTCACTGCCATGTATTTTCTTGGTACTGCACTTCTTAAAAGTAAATTGTCTGACAAGAAAGTATGTGCAAACAGGTGCCTGAGATTTGTCTGTATTCAAAGCCTCTGAGTCATTCCATAGGCAATAAAATTCAAGGAGAATGAAAATTTTATTTTTAGTGGTGTTTGTATTTGTCATTCTTCATTGCATTAATTATGAAGTCTGAAAGATTTTTTTTTTCTCCCAATTGTCTGTTAGATTATTCTAGTTGAATACTAGTTTTGGGGGGAAAGTTCAACTCCCACTGCTATATTTTTGTTCTGACAAAACCATGGCCACTCCGCACCAACAAGGTTACAAAATGCTTTTTAAAAGCAGAAGAGTATTTTAAATTTTTTTGAGCTGTTATAGCTTGTTTCACATGGTTGTAAATAGATCCTCTAATTTGCAAAAAATTTCTGGATGAACTCTGAGAAATAAGATGAGCTTACAGGACTTATGTGTCAGCATTACTGTTCTGCTGACCTGGTCTTAGCTGTTAACCTACTCTGTTAACTGTGTAAAGGCAAACCGGCTATGTTTCCCTAACTAAGAAACAGAATTCTGTTTCAGTTTGGGCTGGTATACTGAAAATACTATAGTTTTGTCTTCTCACACAGATTCAAAACTCCAAGCTCTTGTTTCGTTTAGAAGCTTGAACATTTTTTTCAGTTTTGATCTTGGCTAATGGAAAGACAAAACCCCAAATTTGGTAATTGTAAAAGTGATAGTGTATTCAGAGTTTCTGTATTTAAAAAAAAAAAATACACCAAAAATACACTCTGGAGGAATTCTCTTCCAGAGTAAAATATAGTAAGACTTCTCCTGTCTGTTGCATGCTTATGAAAGTCATGTTGAATATAAAGTCAGGTTTATTGACTGTACATCAGAGTTTTCAGGTGGAAAGATAAAATGCAAGGAGCTGCCACGGGAAGCAGTGGTGGTTTTAGAGACAAGCATCTAGGACTATTGATTAAGGCTTTGTCTGGAATGGAGAGGTCTGCTGACGAAAAGAGGTAATGCAAGTCATGTATCTTGCTGTGTAAACTGTTGGAGGGGCCTGAGGTTGTCACTGGTAAAATGTCAGATCACAGGGACGATCTGAGGGGGTGCACAGAAAAATGGTGAAAGATGGAGGAAGGTGAGAGTTCTCCATGTGGCAGCCATTGACCCATAAGATGATTTGTTTGGGGCAAATTGCTTGTCTGTGCTTGCTCACCGCCCTCAAAAGTGGCAGTGTTTGTTTTCATTGAAGTGTTTCTCCACTGTGCTACCGTTGTTCAAATGTTCTTCATCTCCAGATGCTTTAAAGTTACTAAAAATCTCTAGCTCTAGAAATCTTGATCTGTATCAGTACTAGCTATCTATCTACAAAACCAGACTGAATGTAAAATTGAGTCCCAGACACTGATAGCTAGTCTGAAAATGGTATCTTAAGGTATAAGTATGTTGTAGACACAATCATATGGCTTATATTTTCATATCTAGTGAAATCCTTATATAGGATTGGTAAAATGAGTACTACTAAGTATAGCCTGGCTCTGGTGAATTGCATATGTAACAGCTGGCTTTGCAACTTAAGAAATGTTATAGAAACCTGGTTCCTTATTCCCAATTGACATCTCTTGCCATAAAATTTAAAATCAAGACTTTCTGTTCATTTGTGTCACTGAGACATCTCTTTCTCTCTGTTCATGAATGAAAGATAAGCTATTCAGTCAGAACACCAAGACTTTCACCTTTTTTGTCCTGATTTGTGACCCCCTGTGAAAAGGACATGTAATAACTTCCTCCTCCTTCAAGTACATTTGATAGAAACTAGATAACTCATTGCCAATTTTACATTTTTATGGGTAAAGTTACAGGCCTGTCACACAACAGTGGTGTATGCTGTGCCACTGTCCTACGGTCAGAACCAGAAAGATTTTATAACCTTTCTGCCTTTTAACCTTTGACGTTGTTACACTGGAATTAAAAGTTGGTACTCCAGAGTGCTATAGCTTCTGATAAGCAATGAAAACGCTGTAGCCAAAGGTGGTCAGATATAAATTAAAAGTAGCATAGGGGGGTTTTTCAATCCGCTTGCTGCAGTTATTGAGATCTGCAGTTTAAAATGCTTATGGATTGATTCACAAATATCTTTGAGTCTCTCCTGAGGAGAACTAAAAAAAAGATAGAGTGTCTCCTTTCAGGAGTATCATTTTGCAAACTGCTGCTTGCTAACTTCTGCAAAAAGCGGAGCCAGAGTTCAGTGTGCTTTGTGAAGCTTGAACAGCACAATTACATAGTGAGGTGGGCAAGAAAGGAAGGAAAGCTGAAAACTGCAGTGCACGAGGACCACTAGACTGCGTAATTATTCTCCTCTGTGTTTTGCTAGCCTAAAGGCTTGTTAATTAAAGCTGTCTTCATTATCTGGAGGACCCCCCCAAGCCCTAGCAAAATGCATTTTTAGAAATATGACCCGGAAATGTTTAAAGAAACCAGAAATTTTCCCCAGAACTGCTTCTCTCTTATGAAACTTTTGTGGTATGACTTAAAGAATTTCAGAGAATGGAAATGCCTAGGTGGCTGTTCCAATCTCCTGGACACACCACTCCTCAGCATCAAGAGTGGTGGTGACAGGATTCTCCACTGCAGTCTCTCGGTACTGTTTTAGTATTGAATGTGTGTGCAGGCAAAAGCTGGAGCTGATAGCATTTAAACTGCCTGCTGCAGAACTGCCCACTGTAACTGCAAATTAACTGTTTATGCTCTGAAACAAAATTAAGTCTATAAATGCTCTTTCTGCAGTAGCTTAATAGCTGCCTAGAAAACCAAAAAAAGAAAAAACCCAAACAAACAAAAAATCCTGCCCTTGTTTTGCAGTGATTATAATGTGTGTGCCCAAAATTACATAAAGAGAAATCCCACTTAATTTCTTATACTGTTCTATTTAAGGATTTTTATTTAGCAAAAGCTAACTTCTTAAGTAAGGGGCACATACACATATAGATTTATTGGATTCTTTTATAGTTCTGAGATTAAAATTGAAGCCAGTGCAATTTTGGATTTGACCTGCCTCATGCCTGTAAATTCCACGTTCTGAAAAGTCAATAAGCAGATCTCAGAGGCGGAATTTTCATTTCACTTAATGCCCAGCAGACTTAAGGCATGTACTAAACAACAAACAGCTTTTTTTTTTTTTTTCTTGGAACACTGAGTATCTTGGTAACGAATCAATTATCAAACAAGATGTATCAGATATCAGTTTGGGTTTTTCACCAACAATAATTTAAACATAGTATGACAGTTCTCATCTTTTAAAGGGGTGTTTCCTGAGACTTTGACGTACTACAGTTTTTAAAACTAGTCCGTTCTCTGTTTTCCAGATATTTTGACATAGTTGTCTGTCTTATACTTTCTATAGGCAGTTTTTGTTCAAAATAAAGTTTAATGTATGAAAAAAAATTAAAATACATGCCCTGTGGAAACTGAAGACTTTCTGAGGGAGTTCAAAACTGGATTGGAATTCTGTGATGAAGGTGCTGTTTTTTAGCTCTTCAAATGCAGAGAAGATCATACTACCAAGTTACCTATTAGGTACTTAAACAGTAGAATTTATGGAAATTTTTTTCAGCATTGCAGATATCTAGTGTTATGCTATCTAATGTCTTACAATTTACCTATTTTCAAAAGACCTCTGCTGTGCTGAGTTGTTGAACATTGCCAAGTCTGATTGCTAGCCAAGGTCTGTTTGTCCTCAGTCACTGATGGTTTCATGACTGTCCTCCAGCAATGTAACAGATAATCAGCTGCCTCATGCAGTTTGTAAAAGGTAACCCTGACCTTTCATACGAATAATTAGTGTCAGTTATAGTCCCCATCTACATCCTTTTCTTCATTGTGGGGAAAAAAGCCACAGGATCATGCTTTCCCTTGTTTTGTTCTGGTGACGTAAGTAAGCAGCACAGTGCCAGAATGTTCTGCATAATTCAAGTAATGAGTTATATCACCTGGGAAGGTACCGTAGAATTTTTTTTTTTTAAGATATTCTGCCTCTTGCATGAATGTTAGGGTACTGGTTTCTAAAAGGAAAGGATACTTGAAAGAAATTCCAGATGAGGAACAAATCAACAGACTTAGCCTTGAGTAGATATTGACTTTCCCTGTTGGTTATTGGCACTGCCCTTGAAAATTACTATTACACCAAACGAAGTATTTTAAAATATTATCCTGAACTTATTTCACCTCATAGACATTAACTGGGTAACTCTGAAGATCCCAGGAGTGTTGCTAACACCATTCTGAAACTTAGCTTCAGACTGTTTTTTCCATGACATTTCCTTTTCATGATAAGCTAAAAAGTCTTTGTGATCCTATTTTTGAAAAAGTCAATTGCAAAGAGTAGAAATCTGGCACTTGGGATGCTAAATTCCTTTCGCCATGTTTGAAAATGAAACTGGATGCATCATCATGGCTTGGCTTCGCGGACGAAGATTTGGGAAGGGTTTTACCCACGCTTACTGCAAGTGTGCTGATGGCTGAAAAGGCCAATGCGGGATAGGCAAGACTGGTTGCAAAGAGCACAGCGGAAGGTCTCCTTGGGTGCTATAGTCGAGACACAGTTCTTTCTGCACTGTCTCTTCTCCTCGC
>NW_010410091.1:77500-86467 GCF_000710305.1 Buceros rhinoceros silvestris | reverse complement strand
GGGTGGACGGCGGGGCGCAGAGCTGGCAGTCGCCCCGGGGCCGGGGTAGCATCAGCCCCTTGCCGCCCCTGTAAGCTCGCTCCCCGAAAGTGCGAGCAGCAGGAGGTGTTGCCAGTCGGCGCTTGCTCTGCTTTGTTCCATCGCCGTCTTTTAACTACAGAGCCACTGTAAAAATACCGTATGCTGGAATATTGATGGGTTCGCGCAGACCGCTTACATACCGTAAGCGCAATGCTGCGTCTTCCGACAGGTGTATAAGCTCATCCGCGGCCTCTGCAGCTCTCGGCACATGATTAGAGCAGCCGGCATCGGAGGTGCATGCCTCTGCCACCAGGCCTGTAGGGCAACGGAGCCCCAGCTCTGTGCTCCTGTCACCTCCAAATCCCTTTCTCAGTCCGGTACTGTAAATGGTCAGCTTCTCTTTGGAGAAGCCTATGAAACTATAAAGAATCTTTTTTTCTTTCCCTGCTTTTCCCGTCTTGGATTAGAGCTAGTTCGTAGACAACTGTGAAGAGTTAATAGCAAGATAACTCATGACTCAGCCAAGTGACAGTGCCTTTAATTGCCCTGAAATAGTACTTGGCAACCACCAGAGAGAAAGGGCAGAAGAAATACTTTGAGCATATTTCTGCTCTTGGCTTTCAGTTCTAAGGCGTTTCTATGTGATGTATCACTTGGGGTTTTTTGTTTTTTTTTTCTCTGTGGACTGCTGTGTAGATTTCATCCTCGTTCAGCTCTTTGTTAGATGTTACTGGAACTAGGCTGAATGGAATACGGCATATGATAACGGTGGAGATGTCCTTTATGTAGCTGGAGGGCCAGGATCTCATGATGGAATAAGAGTGATCTTTCAGTCGCACTGATCCTTAACTCGAAGGACACAAATGCCAAACTATTCCCTCGACAACTGGGATTAATTGTAATGGTGACTGTGAAAGACCTCCTTGCTGCTGTCATCCAAGTGAATCTATTGTCATTTTTACGATGCTAACACGATTCCCCTTGGTGAATCAACAACCCCTTGGTTGTGTCGAGATCTCTTGCTTGTAACTCCTTGGCATTGATCTGCATGTAATCTAGCTTCCCAGCCTCCAATTCTGATCCTATAAAGAATTAGTCCTCAGCCATTGCTGGTCGCTACACAGCCCTTTGTGTTAAGCTGTGCTGAAAGGACAATATCCTTAGATTGAGATTCATGTTAATACTTATATGATGTAATTCAGGTTATTTGACGGCTGCATTCTTCAAACTTGAGGGATTTTTATAGGTTTGGTTAGAAATCCTTTTTCGGAAGTGTGGAGGAAAGAGAGTGGATTTTTTTTGTTTTTTTTCCTCTGGTACTCTTCCGTCACTGAATAGAAAGTACTGTAGTCTTAAGTAAAAATTAAAACTAATGGAAAAAGAGTAGTTTCATGTGGCTAAATATGAGGCAACTAAAAAGCCTTCATGTGGGCCTACTGTCTTTTGATACGTTTAAGTAGTTTAACTTTCAGCATATTTGGAAGGAAATGTGTTCCTTTTTAGGGTGATGAGTAGTCCCAAAATAACAATTACTGCTAGTTTTGGACTGGAAAAAAACAGTTTTCCTTGCTTTATATACACATAGCTGTAGGAAGCTTTGACCTATAGCTTCAGTCAAACACAGAAAACTCTGTTTAAATGCTGTCTAAGGGTGCTTCCTATTTTAGAGGACAAATTGTTTGAAGGCAGCATAAGAATGGAGATACAGCAGTTTAAAAATTGATGAAAAATCAGTAAATTATCCCAAAGCCATAAGAGTTCAGATAAAAGAGAAAGGAAAGTTAATCTCAGGTAAGGATAGTGAGCTGCTTGAAAGAAGAGCCTAAGCCTGGCGTATGGCACATATTGGGATTTCAGTATGTTTTTCAAGCTTTTATATGAACTATTCTATAAAATGGAAAAATAGGATGAAAATAGAGATTATATATCCCCCCCTTTCCCATGCCTCCCCAGCCTTTCCCAGTCAGATTTAGTAAAATAACTTGGTGTCTGGGTTACTTTTACAAATGCCCCCTTAAGTGATTTGGCTGTAGGCACACAGAGGGTTACTGGTAGAGCCAGGAATAGCACCAGCAAATCCTGACTCACTGTTCGCTACTGTAATTATAATAGATATGTTTTCTCCCAGAGTCTAGTACCATTTGAACAAGAATTTGACTCCTATTTTAGTAGTGGCACGGCAGAAACTTCTTTCTGCATGCAGAGTTGTGCAGAAACAATTGCTTAGCTCTGGAGGGACTGAAGGGTGTGTTTGAGCTTTTGCTTTAGCTGGCACCTGCTCCTACAGGTACCTCTGCCATCCACTCAGTGAAGTGGAAATGCTCCTGTGACCAGTACTCTTTATTTGGTCTTTTAGGAGAAAATGGTGATGCTTTTGCAGTGTAATGGTTCTGCAGAGTTCAGGTAATGGAGAAGGGGAGGGGGGTTCTTTTTGTTTCTTTTGTTTACTGAAACAGTTCAAAAAATGCTTTAATGTAGCAAGCTCAGCATTCTGTCAAACAGGCACTTTTCAAGGAAGTAAAGATAAATTCTGTCTTTATGCACAGGATTTTGCTGTCCCACTCTCTGCTCTGTTTTGCAGAGGACTTGGACTCTCTTTTTTGGTTCCTAGAATGCTTCTTGATGATCAGTTAGATTAAGAAGTACAATTAGCGTGACATTAGTCCTGGTACTTTCTTCATTAAAAGAAGGGTGTGTGTTTTACTTGATGCTCAGCTACACAAATACACATTGCTGAGCGCTTGTGCGCAATTTCTGTGAAAGCTAGAGGAAGCTAATTCTTTTATCTTGTGGAATAACAAGGAGGAGAATCTGGGCACATGAAATGGAACTGTGCTTAGTCGAACCAAGAGGAGATTTCTTTGATAAAAAGATGGATGAACAGTGAACTAGCTACCTCAGTAAGGCCAAGCATTCGGAGAGTTCACTTCCACTATTTTAATAAAAAAAAGAAAAAGGAAATGCCCTTGTTAGCAGAAGGAAAATATTCATTTGTTTATTTATTCACATTATCCTTTCTGTGTCTTTCTTTCAGTTATTCCCTTCAGCAAGGTACTGTATAAGGGAACAGGAAGAAGGGGCCTCTTGTTTCAGTGAGCAGGCTGGGGGTTTGCTGTTGGCTGAAGTAACAAGACTTACAAATAACTGACCCTATTATGGCCAGCATTGCAGGATTTGGAAATTAAGAAGCATAAGTTAAAGCCTTCTTCTTAATGTGACTTTCTTGTTAAATTCGTATACATTATCTGTGTGTGGAAATCTATTCCTCCCTTTTTGCGTGAGGAGTGGTTGTAAGTGCTGAAACCTGTGTTCCTCCTTGTCTTACATGGAGACTGGAAAGAACCACAAGTGAAACATGCATTTTCTCACTGATAGGTAACTGCATTGTCATGGTAACTTGGGGATTTCAAGTTCCAAATACATGTCTGTTGACACAAATGGGACACTGCTGCTGGAAACAGGGATACAAAGGTATATCATCTTTTCCTGCCGCTTTAGTTCTTTTACATACAGCAGAAAGGAATGTGTCTTCACATGCAATACCCATTGTTAAATTCTCCATATTTATGTTCATCCTTTTATAAAAGCACTTATTTTTTTCCCCCAAGAAAGAGCCACAAAAAAAAAAAAGAAATATTTTGTGAAAATACTACTTGGTAGTATGGAAAGAAGTGGTGATTGTGCCAAAATACATGAGTATTTGGCATCTTACAAATTTTGCATGGACTTAAATTATATGTATTTTAATAATAAAACTACCCAGTATTAATTTTTCTACTCATGCTGGTCATTCTTGGTTGTGGTGGGTTTTTTTAATCTGTAATAAAATGTTAACTGTCATAGCTGTGGCACACTATGATGTTTTCTGACTAGGTATTAAACTCGACATGATTTCTCAGGTCCTTTCTAATGTACTGGGGAAGTCTGACAGGGACTATAGATGGCACATAGCTCATAATCAGATTCTGGGGGCTGTTAATCATCTTATCAAGAAATTGCTTCCAGCTTTAATGTTTGTAAAGGGAAATTTGCAAGAGTATCCCCCAAATAATTAATTCAGTAATGTGCTAAAGGGTAGTAGTGTTTTAATCTTATTTGAGTTATTCCTTCCGACAGCCCCTGGGAGAGCAAGGGGCTCTCCACAGAGGAACGAATCTGGAAGGTTCACAGTGATCTTGGTGGGTCCTGTGCTTTTCTGTTGTGTCTGACATGCAGATTTGTTCTTGGAGTGGTTTTTGTGGCTCCGTGAGGGTTTTCCAGTGCAGTCTCCTTCCTTTCCTCTTTTCTCCCTTTCACTTTGACTTTCTTACCAGTGTGAGTAAAACAATGGCAATCTTGTGGAGTTTGGGGGTTTTTTTTGGTAAATTCTCTGGACTGAATTAAAATTGGGTACTTTGCCTCTAACAACATGTTTTTCCTCCAGCTCCATGTTCACCAGAGTTCAATTGCAGTAGACTGACTAGGGAAGTAATTTTTTAAGTGTATATAATTAGCTAATACACAAGATGCTATAGACAGGAACCAACACCAAAGAAATACTATAGTTCTGAACTTGAGATGAGAGTTTAATGTGAGATTGAGGAAAGAGAAGCCTTTGTAAAATATCAGATGTCTTAGGTATTGTCTTTTTAGATGGGATAAAGCTATACTCTACTAAATGTCATCCCTTCTTTACTTTCTTCCAGTGCTTCCAGAAAACTTGAAAAAATTATCTTTAACTGTATTAGTCAACTTTCAAAAGGAAAAACTATAGGAAGTGTGTCATTGCATGGACAGTATTTTAAGTTCAGTGTTGTCTAGCAAAAGTAAAGACTGAAATACATAAAGCTTTCTAATTAAAATTCAATGCTCTTACTGTCAAGTTGTGGTAAGATTAATTTCACTTAGTGGTAGATAATTTCACTTGCTAGCGCTTATTCAAAATGGTTTTTGTTATGTTTTTCTTTTTTCCCCTATGGTATGTAGCATAGCAAGTTTGACCTCCTTTACTTATCATATAACCTAGTGGACCCCCCCCTTGAAATTACAACTGTGGAGTTTTACAGTTGGTGGTAGGGTCTGTAGAACTAGATGAAGAAGGTTTTGGCTTAATTCTTAGCAACTTGTGAAGTGCATGATGTGGGAATATGAAGTGGGTTGGGAGCAAAACCCGTTATGATATCTGATGCGTAGCGGTCTGTTGCTGTAAAAGCTGGACAGGGAGGCTAGGTGAAGGCTGCAAGAAGGCAAAAGGCAGAGACAAAAAGGAGCTTCCCTCATGCCAGACAGTAGGACTGCAACACATGTGGAGGTAGGGCACAGTATTTGAGTCCCAGATACTGCATCCCTGGCTCCTCTCCTGGACCATTGTGCGCGGTGCTTTAAATCTCTGGAGTTTATGCTTTCCCATAATGAATGCTGTCAGCTTGAGAGATGGTCTTATTAGTAGAATAAAAACTGGGTAGAAAACGGTTTATACGCAATACTTGGGAGGATTTATAGCTTTTTGTTTTCATGTCCTGCTGCTCTGGATACAGTCGGCTTTGGCAGCACAGGAGACTGCTCTGGCAAACTCCTAACCAGTTTTTTAATTGCAGCCAGGCTACTAGTCTTCTTGAATTTGCTGAAGAGCCCAGACATGCTCATGGCTAAGGGAAGGATATGGCAGTATTAGGGCTTAAGTGACTAGGCAGCAGAGATATAGGAGAAGAATAAAAGACTGTCACAGGCAGCATAAACAAGCGGATAGGGTTTTTTTTCTCCTGATCTCTGTTACAACAATTCTGGTTGCTGCTTGTAACAACAGAATGATGGAGGGAGCTGGAAACAGGTCGATGCCTGCAGTTCAGTGTATTGCTGCACTTCCTGTGGGCACATGCAGAGTTTTTTCGGTGCCTTTTGGAAGGTGTGTGTAGTCCAGTGGCTTCAATAAATGTGGCTTTAGAAATAACTTCACTTGTGTTTCCTTACGCTTAAGTCTCGTGTGTTGCCATGTGAAGGAACACGTTGTTGGGGAGGTTCTTCCGTCGTCTTGCTTGAGGATGGTGGGTCTTTAGTGATCTCCTGGATCTCTAGGTCTGAGGGGAAGAGTTTGAAAATTTCATTCATTGTTCAAGTTATTTGAGCTGCTTGGTGTGGCCTGAGCAGTCCCTTAGTGCTGGTGTGGTTGTGAAACACTGTGGAGGTCCTGGAGAGGAGAGATCATTCAGGGAGGTGGGAGGAGCATGAAAGAAATTGTTAGGATTTAAAAAAATACAGTAACTGGAATATGAGGTAAATGTTGTGAAGTTGTTGACTACCTGACAGCTTGATTGTTCCATGAAGTCTGGCTGAAACAAGAAATTGACTCACAAATCAGTTTGCATTGCAGGTGCTCCAGAGTTTTGGCTTGTAATTTCTCTGACAGTATAATTTCATAGCCCTCTGTCTTTTCAGCTGCCTGTCATATTTGCTCAACAGAAAATAAAACGTTGGAAGTGATATGTTTATATATTTAATTTGCAGCTGGCAGAGGAGGAATGATGCTGTGAGAAGTTTTAGTGCAGGGATAGCACAGCTTTAGAAAATAGCCCAGTAAAGGCTTCTGTAGCTATATCAGGATAGGTTTACTGGCTAGAGCTGTATTTGCATTTTTAGCATTCTTTTTGTTCACTTAAGTTCCAACCATGTTCATTCACCTCAGTCTCTGTCTCTGCCAGCACTTTTTTCTTTTTTGCCTCTGTAGTCTTTTACAGCCAGCTCAGTGATCCTCCTTGGCTGAAGGAGGGTTCTCCTTGGTTTCCTTCTAATCTCAGCCTGCAACAGGTCACTTTGGAATAGTCTTTGAGGGAATAATTTTCTCCTTGTAGGATGTCTTGAGAGCTGTAGTCCCTTCAAGAGCCCTGGATGTCCTTGCTGCTTGTGGATCTGGTCTGCAGAGATGCTCCCAATTCTGTGCTCAAGGACTCCTGGTCCAGCCATCGGGACTGTGCCAGGGAGATTTTGTTGTCCTTCTGGTTTAACGCGAGGGGCAGCTGCATGCTGGCACTTAAAACAGGGACTGTTTCGTTCTTTTTACAAAGACAGAGGGTCTTCAGCCCTGGCGCTTGGGCTGCTGACAGAAGATTTTTTGGTCTCATCGAACAGATGTTACTGCTGTTTATTTGTATGCAAATGCCATAGGGTGACTTGCCCTGAGCTTATGACTTGTGCTTGCCTATTTCCTTTCAGCCATAATAACCGTAATTGGTTTTGGGTTCTGTAGTGTGCACTTGGACTTTTTGTTCTGTTGACACAACGTCTACAACAATAGTATCCGAGTGACTGGGACTCTAGGTTTAACAAGAATAACAAGAAATGGCCAGAGCTTTTTGCCCTCTGATTGACTGGTGGAGATATGGAACATCATGGTCTGAATGCAGATCACAGCAAGCATATTTTCCACAGCAAGCCAACAGCTGCACACCTTTGTTGTCAAAGCGGAAAGGGCAAGGAATGACTTGGAGGTCCTAACCTTCATTTCATCTTTGGAGAGGTTCTGGCCTCTATTTGAAACACAGAATGAAGCAAAAGGAATCTTAATTGCTTCTGTCTTTGGTAGGAGGGTCTCCGCGTAATTGTGGAGACTAGTACTGAAAGCTGTCAGACTGCTTTCTGCCATCAACAGTTCGCTCAATTATAGTTAAAAATACAATGTGTATCTTCTGTGTTGAGTTGGAAATACTTTTAGAATTGCATGCAGCATTTCTTACAAGCCTATTAGGGGATGTTAAAAAAATACTTTCTTGCTACAGCAATTTTGAGTTTCAGCCAGTTTCTTTCTTTTCCTTTTTTTTTTTTTTGTTTTTAACTGCAGATCAACTTGAACGTGTGTTTTTGCGTCTTGGCCATGCAGAAACAGATGAGCAGCTGCAGAACATTATTTCCAAATTCCTACCCCCTGTTCTTCTCAAGCTGTCCAGCACACAGGAAGGAGTTCGTAAAAAGGTAAGGTTATAATTTACCGTAATGGTATCTTGTCCTGATCAGGGGAAGGAAATACCCCTGGTGTATCGTGATTTACTATTATTGGATATTTCCTGTGGAGAGATTTACTCCTTGAGGAAAAATTGTCATGAGCCTAGTAGAGGATGGGCTTATTACAACTGCTAGGCCTTAAAGAAAATAGTCATTGCTTGTATCAGCCAGGTCTTTTGCAGATGTGTGGATTTTGCAGATGTGTGGAGGCTGCAGTTGTTTCCACAGCCAGCTGTGAGTTAGCTTGAGACCAAGACTTTCTACCATAGAGGCAGTTGCCATGGCTTCGAAGTAGGGCTTTTCTGCATCCACCTGACTTACATCACACATGGAGCAAGCCTGCTTCTGCGTATGAAAGGCCATGAAGATATACTCATTGATGGCATTCACTCGTCTGGTAACAGGAATAGGAGCAATGACCGAACAAGTTTGAAGATGAAATTTTATTACATGCTTGAAGGAATTCAGTGCCATGGTAGAAGGCAGCTTTATTGCAGAATTCATTCAGGTACCTATTAAATTTCACCTCCAAAACTGGTTCATGCCTGGTTGTAGGCATAGGAGCAAGGACCAAGCAGTTTTGGAGGTGGAATTTAGTATGTACCTGGGGAATTCAGATCCCTGTTTTAGGTTATAGGACAAAAGCTCGTCTGCACAGGAGCACAGAGACAAAATAGCAAGTACAGAAATGGGTGTAACGCCCTGCCCCAGCAATTCCCAGGCCCGTTGTAGGAGCCATCAGTCCATCAAAGGCCCATCTCTGCAAGCCCATGGGAACACAGAGGCACCACGGCAGGCAGGATCCCAAGTTAAGGACTGAGAGGAAGAGGCACCCTGTCCAGGTCTGTCTCAGGGCTGTCTCAGGAGACCCCGCTGTCCTGGCATGAAACCCATCAAGGTGAGTTGCTGCCAGAACACCTTTTGGACTGAGAGGGTGCTACTTAGGGGTAGTGGACACAGTGAGTTGCAGGG
>NW_010410091.1:69903-77406 GCF_000710305.1 Buceros rhinoceros silvestris | reverse complement strand
AGTGTTTTGGGATTGCATAGGCCTTCTAATGGGATGTTTAGTAGAGGAATCAATGGCAGGGAAGGGATGGACTTCGGATTTGGGGAGGAGCAAGTGTGGGTCTCTAGGAGTGAGGCCCACTGGTGGGTGAATGTGTGCCTCTCCTGGTTGGACCTGGGAGTGTGGGCCTGTGGCAGCCTTCCCTCTGCTGGCCTGCTGGGCCTGGTCCTAGTTCCTTGACTCAGTGTCCTGTTTTTTCTCCTTATGCCTGTGGCTGGGAAGTGACCAAACAGTGTTGAAGATAGAATTCAATATGAACATGAAGGAATTCAGTGATGTAGCTGCCTTGTGTAGCAGGGAGCTGAACTCTGTTTATTAGCAGGTTTTTTTCCCAAGGCCTGTGTTCGTGCACTGACCTTGTGCAGCAGCAGTTGTGGGATTGCCTGAGGAGATCACTAAACCTGCTGTTAATGGCAGAAGAGATCTGCCCTGGTCTGGATTCAGACAGGAACACCTACTCGTGTTTCTTGTTCTGCCAGGAGGATGTGACCAGAAGGTGCAAATGGGGCAACAACACCTGCATAAAAGATCTTTGAGCAGCAGGATCAGAAAGCAAAGGATGAACTCTTATCCCTGCAGCTGTTCATCAGAACTTGCTGTCTGGTGACAGAGATAGACCAGAACCCTTCTGAGCAAAGTGCAGAGGGTCTGTTGGGGGCGTGACAGTGGAAAAGCAGGTTTTTATAATCCCCTTATTGTCTTGTAGAAATGGGGAAATGATCATGCCTTCACTGGATTTATGAGTAGATTTCAGAACCTCCAAGTAACTAGAACACAGATTTTTCTAAAAGTTCTGCACAAAACATGGTCCTGGTAGTATTACATGAAAGTGGATCTGCTGATATGAAGCTGTTCCACTGTGCCGAAGGACAGATACTCCAACTCAGTTGGAGGATTCTTCTGAATAACTGCTGATTATGTGTACTTGAAGCTATGAAGAAAAGCATGCAATTAGCTAGTGAAATTTCTTAGGGTATTTTCATATGATATTTTTTCCATAGACTGGAATGTGTTGTCTGGGTGTTTTTTGAGTGCTGTGAGATTGAGGAAAGAGGGAGGACTACTCCTTTGAAAATTAGATTTTAAGAGGCATCTCAAAATCGCACAGCATTCTTACAGGATATTGTAGTTTTTTGTGTTAGAATGAATGAAATAAAACTAATTTCTTCTTCCTTCTGTGTGTTTTAACTACAGATTTTTATCTATCCGAGATAATGATAAAATTCAAAGCAATTACAGCACTTCCCTGTAACTGGTATTTGTCAAATTGATTGCAGTCAGAGAAATTACCCTAAATTCTGCTCTTGCCATATCAGTGAATGGAATTTGACTCTCTCAATATTCTGTTTTCATAATAAATTCGAAATGTACCAAGAAGTCACTGATTGTGTTGATTTTTTTGTTTGGTTGGGGTTTTTTTACATAGCAAAATAATTTATTAGTGAGACATGAGAAGGGGAAGACTTTGGGTTTTTTATTCTAATGAACATCAACAAAGATTTACTGTGGAGTGTATAACCTGCAGATAAATCCATGCCATGTGCCTTTTTCTGTTACTTACATCAGAACTCAGCTTTCACATTTTCTGCTTGCTCTTACTTTGCCATTAATGTGGTGGGAAAAGCAGTGTATTTTCAAATGCTAGTTGACTTTTAAGCACAAATAACCTAGCCTTCCAGTGCTAATTTTGCCTGGTGGACAACAAAGAATGTGCCAATTTTTCAGCTGCAGCCTCAAAATTGCGTTAAGGCAGGGTAAGAAAAACAAAAGCATGAGTTTTTTTTCGAATGAGCACTTAAGTGATTATCTTTCAAATCTAATAAAGTATATGAAGTAGAATGGAAGGAGAAGGACAATATTCACCCGGTGATTAACTGTAGGCAGTGACAACACTGCCATCCCATGTCATGTTTCTCTCCAGCAATTATTGTAGTGATAGAGAAAAAACACTATCACCAACAGAGTGTGCCAATATAATTAATTGTGGTTTGCAAACTTTAAATTTACTTTTTTTTTAATTGACAGTGTAGCTTTTGATAGTATAGGTATATGAGCAAAAAAGAACATCTGTGTATTGCCAGTATGCTGCTGAAGCGTAGATCAGTACCGCTGTCAAGGCCTTCCTTTCACTGAACTTGAGAAGCAGTGTAGTTTATTCAGTACACCGGATGGATTGACTGTGCTCTAATTTGACTCTGCAGACTAATTTTCTCCTCAAGTTTATACTGCTAGAATGAAAGGAGGGAATTAAAACTCAGTTTTCTTCCTGATGCCTGAACATACTGATTTGTTGGTCTTATCCCTGCCCTTAATTTTGTGACTGTCTCAAGTCAATATTACTGCAACTTTGTAATTTGTCCTCATGCATTTTCAGATCTAGGATGTAGTCTAGCTATGTGGATAAGCTTGCAATGCCTGTTCCTTCTTAATCCGTTTGCTCTGAAAACGTAATCTGTCTTCAGACCACAGTTTGACAGATGAGTTAAATTCAAATCTAGGATGTCTTCTACCCAGTCAGTTACCCTAGCAGTGTCACACAAATTGCTAATCCGGGGTAAATTCACTCTGCTTGCGTGGGTGAGTTCCGAGAAGTATTGATGCACTGTCAGTGTTTGTGCCAGACTGGATACTATGTCACTTTATGCAGCTCCTGTGAAGCCAGCAGGAAACATAGGAATCAGTCATACTCAGAAGTGCAGATACTTGCCTGATTCAGATTAGATGAATACTGGTGGATGAGATCCGTAGTGCACTCATTTGATACGGATAATTAGAGAAGCAGGACATGAGCTAAACCCTCAGACATGGCCAAGTCCAGCCATGTTTTTTTCATCAGCCACTATGTGTATTTTGAACAGGTTCCTCAAACTCTGTTGCACTTGTATGTTTCTCTTCCTTCACGAAAATAATAGTCTTCCTCTCTAAAATAATAGAAATTTGTGACTGCTGTTAAAATAATTTTGCAGCAGCAAAATCCGATAGTTGTCAGTATTACTTAGTTTGTCAGCTTGTCTCTGGTCTCAGTCACTGTTGCTGTCTGTGTGGTTTCTCTGTATTGTATCTGGACGTTACTTTGATACTTAGTCATGGAGTGGATGCAAAGGTGATGTCTTAGCTCATATGCAGCTCAGCAAACACGGTTCTGCAATTTGCACGACAAACTTGAGTGACAGCAATTTAGCTGCCTTTTCACCATACTGTGACCGAGGTAATGAGCCATCAAAAGCACAGAACAGTGTGCCCTGGCTTTTTGACTTAAATTGCTTGAAGTCAACATGCATCTAGGACTGGCTCTGTGTGGTTTTACTGGAGCTGAGCTGACTCCATTTAATGTCACTTACATTTTGACACCACCTTGCTTGAGAGTCTGATATGGTGTGTGAGTGAGATGCAGGTGTTCAGTGTGGTTTCTCAGAACCTCTTGTTGCAGAGTGGAAGTTTTGGTAGTTTTTCAAGTTTCCCCATTCAGTTATGATATCTCATTTAATGGATATTCAAATGACACTTAATGCTATCCTAAGAAACTACTTCATGGGACTGCAGAATCATGGGATAATTCATCTTGGAAGGGTTCTCGAAAGGTTCCCAGACAAATCTCGTGCTTAAAACAGTACATTACAGGTTCAGACCAGGATCCAGAAGGTTTTGAAAAACCTCAGAGGATAGAGACTACACAAACTCTGTGGGCCTTTGCACCAGTACTTGAGAGACATCATCACGAGAAAGTGCCATTCTGCAGCTCTTGTTTCAGTGCGACCTGGCTCCTGCTTAGCTTGCTGTTTACCACGGACCAGCACCATTCCCCCAGAGTGTTGCCTGGCCCCATCTGGTGTTGCTGCCAGGGCTCTACCTGCCCAGGGCAGGGCTGCACAGTGCCCCTGCCTGACATTCTCGAGTCTCCTGTTGGCTTGTCCTGTTGCCTGATGGATTTCAGTTCTGTGTTGTTCCACTCCGAATGTAGTTTTCATACACTTCTTGATAACACTTATTGTGGGTGGGTTTTTTTCTTTAATTGTTTTTTTGTTCTGTGTAGTGAGTTTGAGTTACTCTACAGCTGCAAGATAGAGCAGCAATGCAAATTTCCAAGCTAGGCTCAGTTTTGAAGGATAGCAACCAATTGTACAGAAAAAACTGATCATCCTCAGTAACCATATCTTTCTGTTGATGGATCGTGACATGGTTTGGGATTTTTTAAGTGTTCGTCTTACCAGTGACTTGAGACATGTCAAGAGTGGTATCAAGATAATACAATAAATGATGGCTGCTATTTTCTTAGAAGTTAAATAATCAGGAAACTCAGGCCTGGTTTGTTTGTAATAGGCCTGCCTAGTTGTCTGAGGGTGATGCGTGGAGTCCAGAGTAGTAAAATTAACAGTGGTTCTTTCAAATTTTTGTTTTCTTCTTGTCAGGTCATGGAGCTGCTGGTTCATCTGAATAAGCGCATCAAAAGTCGTCCAAAAATTCAGCTTCCAGTAGAGACATTGCTAGTTCAGTATCAAGATCCTTCTGCAGTGTCTTTTGTCACTGTAAGTGTCTATTCTTCCAAGAGTAGTTGTTGGTTTACCTGTAACAAGCAGAATATTCTTTAAAGCCCCTGTGTGCAGCTTTGTCAGTTTTCCTAGCAAATATGTTATTGTCATGAGGTTGATGTTTTAAGAGATTTTTTTAAAACTGAACTTTATAGTCTGTTTGGGTGAAACTTAGTTTAATAAAGCAGACACACGATTGATTGGTCTAATTACTGATAATTATTCTTGATATTTCATGCATGCATGAATTGTTATGGCTTGAACTGTAGATAGTCTGTTCATTGTTAGCAGCTCCATTCTGCAAGCAATCCTTATCTTGATACATGCAGGGTCAGGGTTCTAAAACATTGTGCAAGATCAGAGTCTTACTTAAAATATCCGTAATTCTCCAAACACAAGAGGACCTCTATTTTTGTCTGGTTTTAGGGTCAGGACCTTAGCTGAGCAAGGAAAGATGAAAAAAACACTTATTTCCTAGATGGGGAAACTTTACTAGATGGTTTCGTTTAGTGTAGTTTAAAAGTTTAAATGTAGTTTAAATGTTATTTGTGAAACTATGAAGACAATTTTCATTTCAACTGTAGTAGACCTCTTGCATAATGAAAAAAGTGATAGAATCAAAGGGAGACTTCCTGTTCCTCTCATTTGACTTCAGTCATATGTAGCATAAATAGAAAACATGATATCTTAGAAACTGATGGAGAAATATTTAGACTTTAAACAGCAGTGACATAGAAGTAATCTCAGATTGTCTTTAAGCAAATGGGGTTACTCGGAGTTCATCTTTTAGAACTGGCAAAAGGTTTCTAGAGTGCATGTGTTCCGTAGAGCAGTAAAAGAACCATCTTATTTGAAGACAAGCTTGACATAAACTGTGCTTTTGGCTGGACACGTCAAAAATCTGTTTTCATTCCCAGTGATGCATGTTTTGTGCCATGAGGCTTCATAAAATTTTGTCAAGTTCCATCTATGAAGAAGTGTAATGCTTCCCTCTTCAACACTTCTTTCAACCAGGTCATTGAACACATAACACTTATCTCTACAGTTCTTGGCTAGATTTGGGTCAAAATGATAGCAGTTAGTTAGTCCAGTATTTGCTATTGCTCTGCTGTGCTGTCCTATCACTGGCCTCTGGATTGCATTTACAGCTTTTAATTATGATGATTAAGAAACACATTTTCAAGAGAAACCTTGCCTATGCTGCTGACTTTGTTCAATATTGCTTTCTATTTCACTTCAGAAATAGGTAAGAGAGAACATTAAATTTGCTTTCCTTGACACTGTTGCTCGGGTAAAGCTGCTTTTGATGAAATTAACAACAAATAAGAGTAGCTAGAGTGGGTTTTTTGCAGTTGTTTTCCTCCTTTTAAAGTGGAGGGTCAGCAAGACCTACTCAGAAAACCCTGAGCCTCACTTTAATAGCTGTCAGTCCAGTGTGCCTTAGAGTTAAGAAACTGGTCTTCCAAAACGTGTTGTTTCCAACACCTAATTATGTAACACACCATACAAGAGGAGTTTGAAGAACAGATGTTTCTTTTGCCCTGTTGAAATACTCTGTGTTTTTTCTATTCCTTTAGAATTTTACCATAATTTATGTTAAGATGGGATATCCCCGTCTGCCTGTGGAAAAACAATGTGAATTGGCTCCAACCCTTCTCACTGCAATGGAAGGGAAACCTCAGCCACAGCAAGACAGGTATGACTGCTTATTCTTGGAGTGAATTCTGTTGGTATCATTTTAGTAAAGTAATTTGTTTCAGTTGTTAAAAGTTGGGATCTTTTTAGGATGTTCTTGGCTTGTACAATTTGGATCAGCGATTCTGTAGTTTGGGTGGTACAAAGAATTCATATAGTCTAATGTTGTAGTAATATACAGGATCTGCTGCAGGAGCAGAGTCCCTGCATGGTAAGAGGCCTGTGTTATGATGGATATACCTGTCCGTATTGTCCATCCATCTTCATGAAATTCTGGTTTCCAGTTTAAGGCCAGACCTTCAGTAAATATCCTCTGTCCTACAACAGAAACAGCAGTAAATGTCTTAAATTGGCCACTCTGAATTGTGAGATAACCAAAATTTCTGATCACTTGAAACACTAAGTTGTAGTAAGTAAAAAAAGACTGAAGTTGGGAACTGCTGTGTACTAAGAACTTCTAGAAAACTGTTAATTATGAACCTGCTGCTTATTAACATTGAGATGGGTTTCCACCATGCTGGCACTGGAAAATGGCATTGAAATTATATCTTCGTTCACTCTACATCACTGCAACAGTGTAAATGTATTTTAAAAATTACCTTAATGAAAGGTCTTGCAGAAAAATCTTGTTTCCATTCATGACATTAGTGTGAGAATACTCGATTGTCTTCTCTGGGATCATGGCTTTGTCCTGTCCGAAAAGCAAGTACAGGAGTGAAGAGAACATTGTGAAATCTGACTAGACTGGTATATGATCAATGTATTTGTCTGTATGCACTCTTTGGTGAAGCTGAACAGTGTTGGTCAACTTCTACACTAGACAGACTCAGATTTAAAACTTCATATTTCTTATAGACGAGACAGTCCTAGACTGTATTTTATGGCATAATTACAGGGTGTTAAAAGTCTGGACAAAGATAGTGACTTTATCTCTCCAGATGTGTGTGTGCGTGCACACAGATATATGTTGTATCTTAAGAAGCACAAATCCTGTTTTATTTTCTGCCTTCCATTTTTAAGTACCTCAGGTGGCAAATAGATCACTGAATTGTGAATCAGTTTAAGTTTGTGATTTTTTTTTTTGCTATTAAAGACCAGATTTGTTGTTTAAGGTCTCTCTCTTGAATGTTAAGAATAAACAGGTGTCTTTTTTTTTTTTAATGGTTGCAGTAAATATAATTGTTTTTCAGCCTAATGCATCTTCTAATACCAACCCTTTTTCACATGAAATACCCTGCTG
>NW_010410091.1:63359-69841 GCF_000710305.1 Buceros rhinoceros silvestris | reverse complement strand
TATCGCATAAAATTCCCTGCTGAACCACTGAAACAAGCAGCTTCTCCATTTAATCTTGCTGAAAAACCAAAGACTGTACAGCTGCTTTTGGACTTTATGTTGGATGTTCTTCTTATGCCTTATGGGTAAGTAAGAGTTAATATCAGTCTACTGTAATATTGATGTGTTCTTTACATGTGAAGTATTACAAACTGCACTCTTGAAAACTCATTTAAAATATGCTGTTACTATGTTTCACTAAGAAAAGAAGCAGGGTCCTGATTTTAAGAACGGGATCACCATCTTCCTTATTTACAAGACTTCTTTTTTCTACTTAATTAGGTGTTATGCTATTCTGTCCTTGACCTCTTTGGGGATCAAAGAGAAGCTAAGAGACATGGAAGCTATCTATTAAATAACCAAACCTTTAAAATAGAAGGCAGATCAAAATGTGTGCTCATCTTCCTGCAGTTAACTTTAAAGGCTTATTCTTCCAAGGTCATAAACAAGCATAATCTCTGAAAACTTGTACTTTCCAGAACTGAACCTTTAATAAGAAGATTTGTTTTCCATTTGTCTTCTCATGAGAAATGTTTTAACTATAATGATGTGTCTTGGTGTAAACACTGTTTTCTGAGAGCAAATTGCAGAGGAACTGCAATTTACTGATCACTACTTTTTAGGAATCTTCTGGTGTCTAAAATGGATACTTTCTCACAATCTATTTTCCACTAACTTTTTTAGTGTCTTTGTATTGCTAGGGTAGCTTTTGCTTTGAAATAAAATAGAAGTAATTTTAACAGTAGAACACGTTTCTTATATACAGCCTTGCAGCTTCAAGTTTAAAATGCCTAGCCTTCTCCTCTGTTTACAGCTCACTCTCTTCAGTTTGCCCAGGTTTGTACTCTTAGCTTCACCTCAACAATGCTGTAGCTGTAGCTTCAGCAGATGAAGGTTTGCAGTGAGACTTCACTTCCTTCCGTGCTTTTGTACTCTGGCCAAGTGTGACACTTCAAATACTCAAAGTGACAACAAGGCTAGGGATGAAGGTTTAATTTTCTTTTCTTTCTTCAGAAGGAGCTCAGAGAGCGTCTTCAGCTAGCCCTGGATGTTTGTCTGTTAAATTAAGTTTTGCTCCCTGGAGTGAGACTGTTTGCAGCTGTTGATAGCTAATTTATGCCTGGTAGAACTTGCTCTGTCATTGCCTTGTTGTGAATTAGCCTTGCCAGTCTGCCTGCCGAAAACCAACCAGAAAACCTAACTGCAGAGCTTAAAGCTCATCATCCAGTTCAGGTTTTTAAAGTTCTAACTAGTGTCTCTTAGGATGAATGTTTATCCTTCTTAGTGAGACTGCTGACTTCCTTTTCTTGCCTGTGTGCTGAATGTGTAACAGATTATGGCTGCCTGGAGTAAAGTAATTCTTGTTGGTCTCTGCACTACAATTTCGATGCCTTCAGGTGTTGACCAGCTTCCAAGGGTTTGGGGAGAGATACAGTGGCTTTTGTGAGAGTATGGAGATGTGCACAGGGCAGTTAGTCTTTCTGGAGACTGGCTATCTGTCAATTTAACCTTTATTGTTTTTGCTTTCCTTCCCTGACCAGCTAAAACTACCATTTTCCAAGACATTATCTTATTTATTTATTTATTGTATCAGGAGTTATTTCCTGGGACTTCACCATGATGCATATGCTTCATTATTACCCTTGTTAGCTTTGTGTTTTTCATAGAAATCATACAGACTTTGTTAAAAGCTTTTAGTACAAGTTTCCAGAATGTGGTAATATCTGAGTATTCACTTCTAATACAAAAGAAATCATACTTTCTGTTTCGTAACCTGAGATAACTGTGCAGAAATGCCAGTGAAACCCTTCCCTTTCCTAACCAAGGTTTGTTTTCAAACAGTTACAATGATATCATTATGGCTTTTGCAGAAAATGCTGGGGTATCTGGTCACTGAGTCTCAGCTAAGTAAAATTGTATCTGAGTCATGGGATTAATTAAAGAAGAACATGTGAAGTTGGACAGGTTGTGTTTATTCCTTCGTTTTCCAGCATCTAATTCAGCTAGCAGTGTGGATTGGTAAAACCTCTAATGAAACTCCTTTCCCACCTGCTTAGGTATGTATTGAATGAATCTCAGAGTCGACAAAACACACCCTCAGCCCAGGGCTCTTCATCAAGTAGTGTGGGAGGTCCTGGAATCCCTCAGCCACCTCCAGGGATGAGCTTCTATGCAGCCAAGAGGGTAATTGGAGATAGCCCATGGACGCCAGAGCTGCTGGAACAGGTACTTGCAGCTGCAAGGCTGGTACTCAGCGAATAGGGGGTGGTAACATGATTGGCTACAGGCAGAGGAATGGAAGGGCAAAGGGTAAATACTTAAGTAATTCTGGCCAGGTCTTTAGTTGCCTTGAGGGGATTTGTTGAGGGACTTCTCGTGATGCCTTATGGAGCTTTGCTATGGTGAGATGGTGCCGGCAGTTCTCAGACCTGATTAGGAAGCAACCATGGCTGCAGCCTACTCTTGTATTTTCCTCCCAAAGATAGTAAAGTTGCAGAACTCTCTTATGTTGATGAAGCTTCCCTTCTTAGCAGAGGAGTAGCAGAGTATCACTAGTTGTAGCGCTCATATTTTGCTGCTGGTGACTGCTTTGACAGGAGTCAACAGGAGCGCACTGCTAAGGAGATGGAGAGCATGTGAACTTCTCCTTAGCAAGAAGAAGCCATCATTTCAAACAGCTGGACTGCTACAGTTACTGTAACATATGCTTTCTTGTCAGTAACACTACCTTTACTTTCCTCACTGTTGAACAGTGTAAGCTGGGGATAGTGAAGTTCATTGAAGCTGAGCAAGTGCCGGAACTTGAAGCTGTTATACACCTGGTTGTGGCCTCCAGTGATACAAGACACAGTGTTGCCACTGCGGCAGACCTTGAACTAAAGAGCAAACAAAGGTACAAGTTTGGATGTTTGGAAAAGATGGGGCTAGTGTTCCTAACAAAGCTAGCTGGAATTAATGTAGACTGTGCTCTGAAAGGAGGAAGGCTGCAGACCCCATGTACATGCGAAGCTGCCATGTATCACAGAGGTTGGGGAATGATGTGGCACTTAGCTCTGGAGCCAAGAGATGTTCCTGACAGCCTGGTGTCAGGACAGCTGGTGTCAGCTGTCTGGTTTCAGTCACCTTTGGTACTGCTTTTGAGCCATTCTCTTACTGCTTGGTTTCCACATTGCCCTCTCTGGATAACTGATGGTCAGTAAGGCCTTAGTAAATGAGTCACAGCTGGTCAACTTATCCATGTTATCTTTACCAGAAAAATATATTTTAATTTAATTTATTCAGGGAATAAAGAGACTGTAATTGTGAAGTGGACCATAGTGTAGGAAGTTTGGCAGCCACTGTTTGCTGCATTATTAAAGCTTTTGCTCATCTGCAGTCCATCTTTCATCATCTAAAGACAGTACTTCTGTCTTTAACCCATCAAGAGGCCAGAATAATTGCTGTTGGTACTCTTTGCTGACTCATTGATTGTGTGAGATTTGCTGGCTCATGTAGGAGATCTGGAGTGAGAGAGGCCTGCCCTTGAAATGTGTAGGTGGCTTCAGTATTACTAGAAGTACAGGACTATTTAACTTCGAGTGAATTACGTAATGTGAAACCTTCATTCAAGTCTATTCATGTGCCTCAGCCATGTCAGGAGAGATGCTTGTAGTAAAGTGACAACAGCCTGGTTAAGGAAGGCAGTCTCTCCTTTGCTGCTTGTCTCGTCTTTCCCTTTGTGTTGGTATTCTTTGCTTGGAGAGCAAAACACATGTGCGGACAAAATGCATGTTAATACGCAATGTTGAATGGCTTTTATGAGAAATATATGCTACTTCACAGCTCACTTGGAAATCAGTTGCTTTACTGAAGGAAAGAGGTGGTTCTGGCTCCTCCACTTTTTTGAAGCATGCATATTTACCCTTCTGTTTTCTGCAGGGTTTTTTTTTTTTGCATATACCTGTGTTCCAAACAGTCTTATTGATAGCTAGTACTAGATGGTTACCGTGAGTGGACAGGTTTGTCTGAGAGACCAAGAGTAAATAGTCCTAGAATTAAAAATACCCTCTTCTCTATTGAAATGTCAAAGCACCAAAGGTTGAAGAACATGGAGAAATTTGTTAACAGCTGACCATTCTGTATTCCGTTGGTAGACTACGTGGTTAATAAGTCTTGTTTCAGTAGGAGAGAAGGGAGCATGTAGGTTTCTCACAAATTATTTGGAATTATGCTGTCAGAATTTGTAGGTGAAATTTGTAATCACTTCACATTCCTCATGATTATATAATATGTGGATATGAGAGGGGAGATGAGAAGTCAAACTAGATTATTAAAGCTAATGGAGAAATATTAATATGAGAAATGCTGTAAACCATATGTATTTTAAAAACTAATCAAAGGTCAAAATCATAACATGTTGGTGTTCAATGTGGTTCTTTCTTTAGTTTAATTGACTGGAACAATCCTGCTATCATCAACAAAATGTATAAAGTGTATCTTGGGGATATTCCACTGAAAACCAAGGAGGTAAGATTTGCCTTCAGAGTTACATAACTGCTTAATTTCTGAAGCTGTAATTTTTGTTGCCTTATTTTATTTGCAAAGACATATATATGTACTTCTTGAATCTGTCACTTCCTTTAACTTCTGCTTTCACTAAACATTTTTGCTGTTGGATAATTTTTTGTCTGTCCCAGTGAGTTCTGATTTGGAGTAGAACATAATTCAGCTAACTTAAAAGTACTGCTGTCCAAAGGTACACTGTTTTACTTCAGCGCTGTTTCTGACAGGGATCTGTTCTGAAACCAGAAATGAAAAGAGAGTCAGTCAGCACCCGCGTTAAATTAAAGATAGTTCCTCATCTTCTGCGATCCAGGCAAGCTGCAGAAACATTCCCAGCTAACATTCAGGTACTTTCCAAAGCTGCTTTTCCTATTGAGCTTGATAATACAGTTCCTTGAGTGCATAGGGGAATGAAGCACTGTTACTGATGACATTGTTTAAAGAAGGGGAATTAGAAAACCTCTGAAAGTGAAGCCGGACACTCTGATCTGCTATTTATTCCTTTTGGCCAGGTGGTTTATGATGGACTCTTTGGTGCAAACACAAATGCAAAACTGAGAAGTCTGTCCTTGCAGTTTGTGCATCATATTTGTATCATGTAAGTAATTCAGATTAGGCACAGTGTTTTTTTAGATATTTGCCTAGAAGTCACTCTGTCTACTAAATATATAACTGAGCTAAGGGCAAGGAAAGAGTACTAAAACTCATGGAACCTAGTTCTTGTTCCTTAATCCTGAAATCTCTGTGAGTGTGTTTGTGTGTGCTTGCACACATTAAACTATAATTTCTCATCTTGGCAAAGTTGAGAAGAAGTGATAATGAGAAAAAATACTTTAAAGCAAAAGGTAATATTTTGTTTGTTGGTGTCTCCAATTGCAGTTGTCCAGAAAGTAAAATAAAGCCATTAGGCCCAATGCTTTTAAATGGACTTACAAAGCTGATCAATGAATACAAAGAGGTAAGCTGAAAGGTTCTTTGCTATAGAGCTATAATTCTTCGTATGAATACAAGCAAAAGACAAGAATTTTTATGATGGAAACTGTTAAGTCTGGTTTTTGTAGTTACCTAAGTGTTTTGCTAATGGATGGGGTCAGCATAAAGGACATAGACAGCAAGTCAAAGAAGTGAGCTTATCTTTACTTATGTTAAAGCAATAAAATAATAAGTGAAAACAAGAAATCAGCAAGAATGAAGCAAGACGAGGTAATGCACCTAATCATTACTACAGACAGTTAGCTGTAGTGGTTAAGGAAGACACATCACCACTTGCCTTAATACTTTACCCTCATCCAGATCCTCAAATTGCTGGGGAGCCCCAGTTACAGCGAGGATCTGGAGAACTGTCCCAGCAACTGGGAAAACCTGCGCAGTGCGTCCACTCGTAGGTGAGGTCTCCAAAGCTGCTGCAAGAGGGTCCAGCTTTTTATATTGTTGAATAAACAAACTTGCATGACTTCAAATGCAGAAGCATCTACTGTCAGTGTCCACTTATATGCCGCCCAGAGCCTGGCCAGGGCTCAAGGAGGGACATCTGGTTTCGTGGCCTTGACAACCTGCTACTAATCAAGGAAAGGGACAGTCAGTCTCCTGAGACAGTGTCTTCATTAATGAGTATGTTCTGTTTACTCATGGTCATACATAGTTCACTAATGGTGATACTTACCTAAGCTATATCCTTCGCTAGTAATCATACGTATTTTGCTGATGATCCAATAATATAAATGAATAATATTATTATATATAATATATAATAGCTAACATTTGGTTATGAGGTTCGTCTAGAGGTCAGCTTTGGACCAGGGCCTGTTGCTCAGGCCTCAGTACTTCACTGAGATGGCTATCAAATGATGCCTTTTTAAGAAGTCTTGTGGGAAGAGAAATAAATGCTTTGAAAGGCTATG
>NW_010410091.1:30743-63249 GCF_000710305.1 Buceros rhinoceros silvestris | reverse complement strand
AACAGCTATGGATAAGTGCTTGGACGCTATTTGCAAAGTGTCAGATACCAATAGTGTTGGTAATCTAAAGAATGAGGCCAGAGTAGCATCTAGCTGCTGTTGCTCTTTAGTGTGGAGCACACAGAAGCCTCACCTTCAGGTGTACACCCAGTTGTGATAAGCAGCTGTATGGGCCTCTTATAATACCTTCTGTCCTGTGTGTCCAGGGATGGTATTGCTGTGAGAAGGGTGTTACAAACATAACTGCAAATGCCATTTGAAGTCTTTCCAAGAGGTCTTCCCAATGCCATTTGAGAAGGCAAATTGCCTATGATACTCCTACGTGTATCTTATGAAGGGCTGGTGTTGCAGATCATCTCTTTTGCAGCTTTGATCTTGCTGGTTCATTTGAACTGTTGGATGTGTCCTCCTGAAGAGCTGCTGGATAGCTGTTTCTCTTGAAATAAAGTATGATTAGCTGAGACCAGAAGGGAGATTCACATTTTGTCACCATTTGTTATTTTCTGTTTCATGTGGAAAAGCATGCTCCCTCTGTTCCTATGTAATGCTTTTATTCTTGAGTACAATTATTTTGTGTTCCAGGATTCTTGGTCCATGAAAGCCCATTTGAGCACTTTGGAGACAGGATTTAAAGTAGATGTTTAATTGTAAAAGATGTGTCTTTATGTATTTCTGGTTTTGTTGAATTTTGTCCATTGTTTTATCATTCAAGGATTCAAAACTGCTGTCAATGGCATATTCAGCGGTTGGAAAGCTCTCCAGGTAACTGAAGTGCCATTTAAGTAATGGGACGTTGAATGATTTTTTCAGAGTAATCTGCTAATACATCAGCAGCAAGCTTTATGCCACCTGCTGGTTTTGCAGAAGAAATGTGCAAAAAGGCATTTTTTTCTTGTGATATCTCCAGAGGTGTAAAAAGACATATGTTTTTAGCTGATAGCTTCTCTAGCAGTGATTAATAGCAGCTTATGAATTATGCACAGAATTTAAGATCCACTTTGTGGATTGTCAGAAACTTAAATTTAAGGCATGTACAACAAAGACTAGAGGCATGAAGCTAGACAAGTGGTATGTTTAGTGCTTTGCTGGTGATCTAAGTGATGTTCCAAACTGTCTTAAGGGGGGAAGGTGCTGCTTCATGGTGGAAATGGGTAAGATAGAGCAAATTTTCTGTGCTGGCTATGTTTTGTTAAAACATGGGATGAGGGGAAGACTGATTAAATGTGAAGCATTTCAATATAAAAACTCCAGAATCTCATGAATTAAAATATCTTGTTTCAGCCGAATGCCTCAGCTCTTTACCAAGGATATAGCACTGGTACAGCAGTTTTTTGAAGCTTTATGCAAGGTGGGTGCTGACAGGGCTTTGGGAAATCATGATTATTTTGTGCTGGTTTTGCTTAATTGTTGTCACTGCACTCTGTAAAGTGAAAATTCTTGGTTTTGTGATGCAGGAAGATGCTGATACTAGGCTTGCCATTCAGGAGGCCTTGTCTATGATGGTTGGAGCATACAGTAACTTGGAAGGAGCCCAGCGTACCCTGATGGAAGCTCTTGTAGCTTCTTATTTAATAAAGGTATTTTCAGTGGAGTCAAAATTAAGTACCTTACAAAAAGAGTTATTGTTTTCCTGTTTGCTGACACTTCCTGTTGTATACTTTTGGAACAGGTCTGTCTTTTCTTACTGAATGGGAGAAGTGGGGGGTGTATGCTCAGATGAAATATTTTAAATATAGTACAGTGGCTGCAAGAAGTGTGACAGTGGAGTTTTCTTGTTGTGTTTTGTTTTGCAAAGATCCAAAGCTATTGGGATTGTGCTGTATGTTTCTCACAGCTTTGTCTTAAAAAACTCTGAGAAGTTGATGCTTCAAGGACAGCATCTTCTGAAATGCTTTGTGAAAGCAAGAGATTGGTAGCAACGATCGTTCGCTGCTAAGTGGGGATTTCAGTGTGCTGTATGATTCCTAACATTATAAGGCACCTGGGAACCTCCCCAGGAAGTCAGTCTTGAAACACTAATCCAGAGGAAGCCACACTTCATTGTCTCTCTCACTTCACTGATTGTCTCGTTTGTGTTTAGAATTCTTCAGACATCTGGATTTTCAGAAAATGTGTATTTTGAATGCTCTGTGTTTGTGTGAGCACTCAAGGTGACTGTGGAGATATATGTATTTTTAGATTATGCACTAGTAACTGTATAAGAGACTATTTTCATGCAGTGACTCTTGCCAGGGTACTTGAGCAACCTAGGACTCCAGGCAGTACCATTTTGAGACTATCTGAACCCAGAGAGAATGAGCACCCAAACTTAATGTTTGTTCTCCACCTTTGGCTGTGGTGCTCCTAAGCACAGCTCTTTTTTGTGTGGATCGATGATCTATGTCATTCTTCACACCAAAGCTGCCTGGCTGGGGCAGCTCAGATGTCTGAGAATTAGTGATAAACCTGATCTATGATTCCCCAAAATGTGCATGTATTTGATTAAGCATTTCATACTCTACATATGAGAAGCTAGCTTTTGTTTTCCCCGTCTCCTGCCATACAAAGAGTTAGCAATGTTTGAACTATTTTGGGTCATGTTGGTACCAGTGGATAAAACAGATGACTGATGATTTACAGGTGATGAATGAATGTCATTAGTCTGTTCTTTTAAAACTCAACGGTATGTTTATTTCTCTTCTCTTAAAGCCTGAAGTTCAAGTACGTCAAGTGGCTGTGAAGTTTGCTAGCACAGTATTCCCTCCAGATCATATCCCTTCCAGATACTTACTCCTGTTAGCTGCAGGAGACCCGTAAGTTGTTCTTTTTTTCAAGTTATGTTCTTACATAACTTAACTTACACACACACTTCTATATTTGGATGAAATATGACTGCATATCTCTGTATGTGTATGTATGTACATGAAAACTCACTCACTGAAAATCAATTAGGGTAACTTGGAAATTAACCTTGACATAGGGGCATTCTTCACATTTCTGTGAAGAACTGTTACAGTGCCTTATGGTAGCCTTTGGCTTGGATTCTCGTTTCAGATGAACTGCTGTCACTTAAGCACATTGCGTTAATGATCAGTTACAACTACAAAGTAAAAACACATTGAATTAAATCACTTCTACAGTGGCTAGAAATTATTTTTTCTTGGCAAATTCTATGTTTTTAGCTTATATTTGCAAAGTCAGGAGTACACACTTGTGAGTGTTGCCACTCTCTGCTGAGGAGTGTTTGATTCACTAAATTACAGTAATAATTTCTTTTTCAGTTTTCTATTAGTGCAATTTAAGTGGTGGGGTTTTCCCAACTTACTTTAATTCCTTGATTTTTGATACGAGTAACTATAGTGTAAGGAAAGCTAAGCAGATCAATTGCATCAAACCGCTCTGTCATTACAGTGTCAGCACTGATTCAGGAGTTGATCTCCTGCTAAGTAGATGGCAAAAAAGCTGTAAGGTGTTAGCTGAAGCTCAAATATAGGAAGTGATGGGAAGGAGGAACAGAAAACAAACAAGGATGCGGGAACCAGGAACTGATGGTGAAGACCAGCAGGATATGAGAGGAGCAAAAATGGGCTGATCTAGACTGTTTTGCAGAGGCCATTCATCACTATCCTTTTTCTTCCCCCTCTCTGAAATAAACAAAAATTCAATGCAAGCTTTTTTTCCCTTCCTTTCAAAAAAAACACTTCTCATTTAACAACTCTTCTCTCTCCCCCAGCTTCCCAACATATCTTATTGCTCAATAAAGGCCATTTGTTCTCTGCAAATAACGTCTGTTTCTCATTGTTTTCTTCTGAAAGACGGGAGGAGGTACACGGAGAAGCCCACCGAGTCCTGAGAACATTTCCTGGTAAAAATGAAAAGGAGAGTTCTGGGAAGCAGATGCCTGCCTTCCCTGAAATGGTTCATTACATTCAAGACAAGGTACAGTGTTTCTGTCCCAGTAAATGACAAATACATGCATGATGTTCAGGCCTGTAATAAGTGTTGTCTTCCCTTCTCTGTATCCATCACCTCTCTGAAGGAATGAAGTCAAATAAAATCACAGTGAAGACCACACATAGTATCACATTGCCAAGATTAGCACTCATCATTACCTTCTGCTGGCAATAATTGCAAGAAATCCAAGTGTTAAGTAACAAGGAGGCAGATTATTTAACAAAGGGATTATTTTGCTTTGATGCTGTTTGTGCAGAAGATGTGTAGAGTGAGGAATCCAGTGGTACAGAGTGATAATATGACATGTTTCGTAAACACAGTTCCCTCACAAACACATTCTTGAAGGGATAGGAAGATCACCTGCTGGTTGGGCTGGTGAAGAATTATACTGTGCGTAAAATAGAAAGAAGATTCCGGGAAAGTCCTGGAACTCCTAGGAAAGGAGATACTGGAACAAAGAAGTCTGTTGACTGAAAGGTGTAATTATTAATTTCTTTGCAATCTATGGAAATAATGACTGTGTAAATAACCTTCCGTGAGTCTAGTGGAATGATATGCTGAAAACTGTACTGCTGAATTTATCCTCACTCTTTGCACTGAGAGATCATCTGGAGAAGTGTTAGAATCTAGTCTGTGTTACACACTTCTGTGCGTAGTTGCTATACTAGTCTTACAAGCTATAAAGATGATGCGGAGGCTCAGTGGCAATACTTTCTTTTCCTGTGGAGTCTACTTTTTTTTTTAAGAGTCAGCAGTGCCTAAAGTTGGAGCACATCTCTTTTTGCAAGCCATCTGTGACCTCGAACTCTTAGACTTGAGAGACGTCTTGTGAAATGTAGACTCTGCTGGTGATGTATTCTGCTAGTGTATTAAGTATTTGAAGCTCTATGAAAAACTTGCCTTTGTCCAAAATACTGGTTATTCAAGTAGATATAAATATATAACACTATTAAATGCCTGTCCCTTTGTGGTAAATTTTTAAAATTTTCCTTGACTTTGTAATGTCACTAAATAACTATGGATTGAGAAAAAAAGAATTCCTTGTTCCTGGGTGAATTTAAAAAAAATTTTTGAGCACTTTTCAGATCTTCTTTACATGTCTCGAAAGCATATTAAAAAATCATAGAGGTATGTTTCTTTGGTTCTTTATCTCAAAGCGTGAATTTTCACATAATCTGCAAGTGTTTGAGAAGTCTGTATGCATTGCTTGGCACAGCAGGCCAAGGTGCAAAATGCCTTTCCTGCATGAGTTGGCATGATCCTTCTTTCCCTCTGCAAGAAAGTATATGTGAAAAGTAGGATCTGATCTGCTGGATATGGATGGGAACCAGTTCTTCAAGGGAGTCGTCTTCTAGCTCACTAATTCAGGTTTTCCTCAATGTTTCTGGACGTCATTGAAGTTACAGTGGAGAAAAAGATCTGAGTGTTTTAAGAGAAGATGTGAGGAACTGCTGTCTTCTGTGCAGCTGCCTCGTGTGTTTATTCAGATACAAGGCTGCCTTGCTGAATCCAGCCCTAGCACTCCTGTGCACATCGCCTGGAGAGTAGGGATATGCTTTTCTGCAGCGTTTGCAGTGGTTGTTATTGGAAACACTGTGTTTGGATGGTTTTCTGCTGGAATATTCCTGCTTGTCACAGCTAACATTTCCATGGAAAGGTGTTGGTCACTTGATGCAGCAGCCTTCTACCTAGCAGGCAGCAGGGTCTGAGAGACTCCTTGGGCTTTGGCAGCACAGGGAGCCCATCTCCCAGTATTGGGAAGCCTGGATGCTCTGCAGCCTCTCCAGACAGAGCTGCTGTCTCCTAGCTTCCTGACTGCCTGTCAGCTGGAGTGCCTCAGCATTCTGAAGTTCGTGAGGTATTTTGTTTTTAAATTCTAAATCACTTCTTTTTTTCTGAGGGAAAGAAAGAATATTGTCTTTCTGCAGCCTCCCCCACTGTACCCTCTCATGAATTCAGAGTTTCTGCTTTCTGCGTTGGTAGAGATGTAAAGTCAATGGACCTAAATTGTGCTATTACCAAGTGCACTGTGCCCTTCTTGTTAATAGAACCATTGTACATTTTAAGTTGCTAAGTAGAGGATAAACGTAGTTGCATCAGCAAAATGTTGTTGGCCTTTCCAACATCTCTGCTCTTTGTGGGTCTGAATGTTCTGCTCTGTTGTTTAGGCCTCTCACCGAATGAAAACTCCAGCTAAATATATGACTGGAACTGCAGCGCTGCCTTTCAATCCTGCCACATTTGGAGAGGTAATTGTGTGGATTTACTTTCTTGGATATATGTACCATTATTTATTTAGAGGACAGTGTAAGAAGCTAACAGTTGCCCTAAGTCACACTACATTCTAAAATTCCTTTTTTGAAGGGATGTTTGGATTACGTCTCCATCCTTTATCTGTCTGTCCTTAAACAGCAGTCTGAACAGTATTTTCATGGGGAATTGGGAAGAATGTTCCCAAGAGGGCTGTCCCACTGCTTTCTGCAGCATACCTAGTCTAATAGTTTGCCAGAGAAACTGGCAATCCTGTGCAAAAGTCCCATTATGCTCCTTGAGGCTGTTCTTTTAATAATGGATTCCCTGGCTTCAGTGATCTGTAGATACAAACTCAGATGTGATACAAGGTCTGTGTCAGTGATGTGTTGTGTTGCGTTTGTATATGTGCTAAGTTGGTATATGGTACAGGCTGAACTGCCTGCAATAAGGTGGTTGCATCAGCTGATGATAAACCAGAAGTCTTTGAATGGTTTAATCTTTTGAGAGTGATGTAGGCACTGTAGGATTGTCTACTTACAGAGGCATGTTGCAGAAACTGGTCCTAAGATTTATTACACTTTGTGTTTATTCCTGTCTCCATACTGACTCTTCCGTCTAGATTTGATTGAAGAATAAACTGTCTTGTTTTGGTTGCATTAAATAGAGCATATTCTCTGCTCTTTTGTTTTGTCCCCTTCATGGTTTTCCAAGTGCTCGTTCACTCAGTATCCTGTGTTTTTCTCTCCTCTACTTAGATAGTTCTGTATCTGCGGATGTGTCTTGCTCACAGTGCAGGTGTGGTGCCAACCTCACAGAACTTGGCAGATATGCAAGATCATGCTCCAGCCATTGGACGTTACATAAGAAACCTCATGTCTGGCAATCACATATCTTTCTCTTCCTCCTCCTCTTCAAAAAGTGCAGAAACCAACCCTGTACACGTATATATTGGCCTTCTTCAGCAGCTGTTAGCTGGTGTTGGAGGTAAGAAGCTGTGTGCAGCATCATCTTGAAGAAAAAAAGTCTTCTCTTACTACAGTTGTGTTGCCACGGGCTTTGAACTTGGCTGCAGCAATCAACAAAGTTGCAACATGGACTATATACTCTTCAGGTTAAACTTGTTCTCCTCTGTGTGCTGTGTAGGTGGAAGAAAGCAGGACGGTAAAATTACAGCGTCAGTTGACATAATGCTTTAAAATTGTGAGGCCGTTGTCTATAACAGCTTCCTCACCACTGAGTGCTATGTTTTCTTCACTCTGATAATTGTGTATCTGTGACAAGTGTAGTCTTAAAACACTTGAATGCCTTTAGAACAAACTGCTTACAATTAGAATGATTGCTTCTATTAGTTTCCCTAATATATCTCAGAAATACTATACCCTGCTAGAATTGTTTGTAATCCCTAGTGAATTGCAAAGGAATGCTTTGAAATGCCTGCTACTTCTTACCCTCTTTTTATCACTGATTGTTAGATTGTTGTAAATACTGCAGTTGTCTAATAACCTGCTTCTTTAATTACTGTTTAGGTTTGCCAGTCATGTATTGTCTTCTAGAAGTCGTTTCAGTGTATCCAGAAAAACTAGCCACCAGATTTGTAGACAAAATGGATTGGATAAAGGTATGTTGAAAACTCTGTGTTTTGTTTATTTTTTTGGGTGGAAGGTGTTTGGTATTAGCAAAATCTGGCATTTTCCTGTGGTGGAATAGGGTATTATTTCCAAGTAAGCACTTAATTTGAAATGAGGTATTTCTGCTTACAGTCAGTATCTCGTGAGATGTGCTATGTAGCAGGGCAGGGAAAATTATTTTCTGGTATTTCTACCTACAGTTAGCACCTCATGAGATGTTCCATGTGGCAGAATGGGAAAAGTTATTTTTTGGTGCTTACGTGTTACTGATTTTGTTCATTGACCTACATGTTCTGGGTAATTTGTGGCATTGGTCCTGTTGGTACAGTCAGTCAGTTTCCCAACTTGATCAGGAGAACCATTAAAAAGGAAATGACAACTGCAAACTAAAGTCTGCAAATTTTTGAAGGAATTGTTTTAATAATGGGAATGTTCCAGAAGGAAGATATCAGTGGCTTCTCGTAGGTTGTCTTCACTTTCATTGAGGGAATCTGGCAGAAAAAAAGACTTGGTTGAGTTAATACAAACTTAGAATGTGTTCTAATAATTTCCTTTGATATCTGTACTGTAGTGCACTGTATACGGTTTACCACATCTCATTTAAGTGCAGATATGAATGTCAAAGTAGAGGTCTTAAAAACATTCTCATTTTCAGTATTGCTTATCATTTGCGGAAGAACCTTCTTTTTCTTTGACTTGGTGTCCATTTGCAAAATCATGTTTCTAGGAGTGGTAATTGATACTACCTATTTCCAGAAATATTGTTGTAAATCATTCTTTGTGTGATTTCTCTTTGTCAAGTGGAAGGAATAGGTTCAGGGGTTTGTTAGAAGCCAGCTGTGTGAACTGGTTCAAGTTCTGAGTTGAAGTTAGAGTTATGTTTCATGAGCCTGTCAGATCTCATTTTTTGTTTGCTTGGCTCATTTTTGCCGCCTTTGTGGTGGTCCACACCATTCAGAGATTTGGATATGAGTTTTTCATGTGAGGGTGTTACATCATACATGAAATTAATGGCAGAGGTAAGATTATATCTCAACAAATGACCTGAGACTTCCCAAATTCAACTTTTGCATTATTTAGATAATAAAAGATCTCTAATACTAAGTGGATAAATTTGCATTGAGAGCCATGATTTCTGGACACTTTCTTTTCTGTCACCATTGGGTTTAACTGGTTTTACCTCTTGAGGTTTTTTGCCCCCTTTAATAAAAAGGAAATGGAAACCCCCAGTGGCTCAGGAAAAATAGTGTCTTTAGGGGTTTTTATAGCTCAATATGGATACAAAATTTAGCAGCTCTTCTCTGAAGACAAAATTTGGCCAGGATTCAATTGGCGAGTCTAATACAGAACGGGTGGGTAGCCCTCCTGTGGCTAGTGGTAGTCTTCCTCCTCAACACTGAGCATGTAGTGAATCCTTTGATGAATTGAGTGCTTTGTTTCTAACTAAATGATGATGCTGTCAGTTTAGAGAGTGGTCTATTATGAGTTAAGTACTGTTTATGTAGCTGCATAACAGTTGGGCTTGTATGTTGAAGTTCTGTATGAACAGACTGTATAAGAAGTGCTTCTGTATTTTACGTTTCTTTTTAAAAACTCCCGCAGAGCCTGATGAACACAAACAAAGAAGAAATGCGAGAGCTTGCAGCCCTGTTTTATTCTGTAGTGCTGTCTACCATGTCTGGAGATGAGCTTAGGGCCTCTTTGGAGCAGCTGATCAAGATGACAAAAGACAACCATGTAACTACTTTCCTTTATCTGCTGCTTCTTGTTTTCTCATATGTCTTGTATGTCTTTGCCGTGTGGCTGATAGGAAATCTGAATCTCGCTATGGCCAGGATGTATTAACCTTAATCTGATTGTAAAATCAACTGACTTTCAGTTGGTCACTTAAACTAAGTGACTTTCAGTTGGACAGTGAGAACAGATTTTTGTATAGCTGAGTGCAACAGATCTTTAAATTATGAGTCTCCAAAGCTGTTGTTAAGGTCAGCAGGAGAATTTCCTGAAGGCACTTCCCAAGCAAAGCCAGCACCATCAAGTACATAGTCAGTTTTAGCCAGTGAAATAGACCTTATCTGATTGACTGTAATGGATCACACTACTTGCTTCAAACAGTTTACTGGTTCTTTGTTTGCGAGCAACCTGCAGAATGAAAATGATGTTCAACTTGTTAAATATTTAACTCCCCTTTCCGAGCCATAGCCAACCTCCTGGCTGCAGGCTCTTGTCCTGCCAACAGCCTTTGCTGGGTGAAAGCTGGCTTCTTCTCTCCCACTCCGCATGGACTGCTGTGTCACCACATGGTGGGTTTGCCTGCCTTACCTCCTCTGCAGCTCCTTCCCCCTCCCTTTTTCCTTGTCTCTGCATTTTACCAGTACGACCATGGGGGAGGAGCCTTGAAAACAAACCAGCCAGGTTTCTGTGCTGGTGTGTCTTGAATACTGAAAGGGTGGGAAATTAGGTTCTTAATTAAAGGACTGAATGGGCCACTATTTTACATTGCAGCCAACAGGCTCAAATGCTGATAAGAAGTGCTGATTGCTTTGTCACAATTAACAAACAAGATTTATTTTGTATCTGTGAAAGCTGTGCCTGTGAACCGAAGCCATGTCATTGCTCCCTTGTACATCAGGCGCAGCTTCTGCAGTCGTGAAGCCAGCACAGACAGGTCCCAACTCTGCACTGCTGCTTTCTATCTCATTTACCTGTGAAGCCATGGTTGACCTTTTGTAGAACCTGGCTGAGAATAATGAGGGATGTTCCATGGAACAAAAAAAGGCAGGGATTCCTATGCATTTTTGAGTTTGTTAGAGCTCTGATTCACTCGCATTTGCCAGTGTACAAAACCAGTTGAATCAGTACAGCTGGGGGTGGTGATGATCTCCAGTGGATAGCTGAAGTGGAGAGTGGAGAAGGACCCATCTTAGATGGCTATGCTGCTGTGAGATCACAACAAGGAGCAGTCCCTGGTGGCCAAGGAGGATCCCATCCTGGCAGCGCAGTTGCACTGATGCAACTTTTTGCAGGGTTGTGATAAAAATCAGATGCTTGAACTTGTCTGAGTTTAAGCCTCTGTCCCCTTTCTTGCTTTTTTTTTTTTTAATTAAGGTAGCATTTAAGTCTCACAGCCGTATTTTTGCAAAAAATTATTTTGTTAGAATTCAGCTGTGGCAATAAGCACCATCATTAGATAGTCTCAGCACTAAATCAGCATTGGAGAGATTAATATTCTTGAAGTTTAATTGTAATAATCTGGTCTCACAATCCATGGCCTACCAAACTCTAGAGGCATTGCTTCAGTATTCACAGGGCAAGTGTGTTCTCATTCTTAGCAGTGAAAATCTAGAGTAATTCCCCTTTACTCCTTTTTACCAAGGAGTACATTTTGTCCTCTTAATCTGAGTATGTCCAGTTTATAAGTAGAGACAACACAGTATTATGTGGGTTCACCTTCGTGAGTCTGTACTTACAAAGGTGAGTTGAAATTTTTTTGCCTAGCTACCAAGGGGTGGACTTGAGGAATGTTGAGTGCTGGTGATAAATTCCTAAGCTGTCCTCCTAAGCTGCTTCTGAGCTTTTTTGATTTATCTTAAAGGACTCCCCATCCCTCAGAGAACACTAGCAATATCAAACTCTGTGGTTGCATTATGCATTAGAGCTTTGGATTCTTTAGGTTGCCTTCTCATCTGGCTTGTCCGTATGTGTTTTTAAATCAGTGGTTTGTGCAAAGTGTTATTTACTTTGAAAATGAGGTTTTCTGCACTGTTGGTGTTGTCTGTAGAGCCCGGAGGTCCAACATGGATCCTTGTTGGCTTTGGGATTTACAGTAGGAAGGTATTTGGCCAAAGGGAAAATCAGAACAATGGAGCTACATGACATGGAACAGCCGAACACTGCGGTCATGCCGGAACAAGAACAGCTCATAAAGTTGACGACAGAGACAATAGGTAACTCCCTCCCTAAGACTTTGCTGCTTGTAAGAGTTGTTTTTCAGCCACCCTAGGCCAAGGACTTCCCTAAGATGCTCATCCCATAGATACTGTAATCTCGAGTTCACTTTCTGTGATAGAATTTACAGCCTGTAAAAATGTCGTTGGATTAGATGTATAAACAGAACCATTTCCAAGAAGAATTAGGTGGACTCGTAACTCGTAGATCACGATAGCACAATAAAGAGCAGTGCCACTGCCTAGACGCCTCTCAGTGCCTCCTTTCACGTTGTTTTGCTCTAGCATAATGCTTGCTACCAGCTATAGAGAAGGTAAATGCTTTGCTTCTTGCCTGGGTAAAATACAATTGCTTCCTGCCCATTGCTAAATAATACGAAATCCAAGTCACCCTGTTTTGATTTTTCCACTAGGTTCTTTTCTGGACAGCACCTCTCCCTTCCTTGCAGTGGCTGCTTGTACAGCTCTTGGGGAGATTGGGAGGAATGGCCCTTTGCCAATTCCCAGCGAAGGAACGGGGTTTACAAAGCTGCAACTTGTTGAAAGCTTATTGGCCCGAATCCCTTCCAGCAAGGAAGCAAATAAGGCAAGATTTCACGGTCTTGTTACGATTCTTGTTAATTTCTGGAATGCTCCATCCCCAGGTTTATGTATTACCTTCCAAACTCAGCCTTGTTTTTTCAAAGGAATTAGTCTTACTGTTGGCTTTAGTGAATCAGAATTAGGCTAAGGGTTTTTCCAGTGTTGTCTAGCAGTTGATTGCTTGTGCTTTCTATGGCCATAAGTAGGAGCTTAAGGGATGAAAACTATGAATGGTCATAATTTTAATTCAAGAAAAATGGGAGTATCTTCTTTTCCTGGAAGTAACTCAAAGGTAACAGGACCTTTGTTTTCATCTGTGTTTTGAAAGAGAAGTGCACTGATTGAGATAATGATTGCCTTGCATGTCTAACTTCTGGTACTTTTAAAATGAAACTTCAGCAAGAGTGAGAAAAAGTGGGTTTAAGTTATATATTCTGAACTTACAAGAAGTGTATGTCATTGTGATGGGTTTTTGTTTGTATTTAAGATGAAGGAACGAGCAATACAAACATTAGGTTACTTCCCAGTGGGAGATGAAGATTTTCCCCACCAGAAGCTGCTGTTGCAGGGTTTAATGGATTCTGTGGAGGTGAGGCTCTATCAATGTGTTAACTCTTTATACTGCAGTCAATATTTCTGTTTGAATCCTTTTTATATACTCTAGAGCCACATTTACAAGGGGAGCTGTCGTTTTGTAGTAGTGCCTCTAGGTTTTATAAAACTGCCTTGAAGTAGAGAGCAGAGGTAGGTTTGGTGCTTGTAAAATGTTTTATGCCTCAGTTTAAAACTGACCCCTTGCCAGTCGAGGTCTGTGTCCCCATATCTGGGATGGGTATGTGTTCCCCTTCAGGAGGACTATCTGTATGTGTAACATCTTAAAAGCTTGTAGTCATGAAGCCATAGGTCTGTACTTTGACCTTCAAAAGACCGCAAAAGTATATAAAATAAATACACCTTCTTTCATGTGAGCTACCTCAGCTGATACAATTCACTTGAATAAGAAGCTTTATTTATAGGAATAGATGTATCTGTCAGTCTGATTGCATCAGTGTAGTGCACTGCATTCTTTTGTGGTGCTTCAGAGCTGCTATACATATTGCAGTATGCCAGACAGCAAAAATCAAATAGTCAAGGAGCTTTTTTGGCCTTCTTCATATAGAGCTCGTTTTACCTTTCTTCCGTGTTCACAGTGACATAGCATTGTAGAAGGAGCTATTAAGTATCAAACAGGCCGTCTTTGTTGAGTCCTCTAATCTGATGTGACCAAACTTCCAAGAACAGTGAGAACATTGTGCACACAAATATAAAATTATATTTCTAAGTGCTGTGTTTACCTCCTGTAACTGCTTAGGGACATTACAGCCTCCTTTATAAAATGTGTACTTGAATAAAACCTGCAATTTATCTTAGATTGCAGGAAGCTAAGGGCTTACTTCTCAAAATGCCTGAGCATTTTGTGCTTCCAGGAAAGCAATCTAGAGGGTACTCGCAGGTATGGAAATCAGTTCAAGATATATTATAAATAGTGTCAAAAAAGTGGTGGAGTTCTGCGCATTCTGTACCTGAGGGCTTAGAGAGTAGTGGGAAGAGGACAGAGGAGCAAAGCAAAGTATTTTCTGAATTCTTTTAACGTGAAAAACAAATCTATACACCTCTCAGAGATGATTGTCTTGTGGATGGAATTACAAGAGAATCTGTACTGCTGCATGCTATAAGAAAGCCACGGTAATTTTCATTAATGACTGGCAGTCTTGTTCTAGCTTAGTTTGATTTTCATCCTGTCTCTCCAATTCTTTCTGTTTACTAAGTTGAACTTTTGCAGAGACTTGCACGTGCTTTGTAGGAAGTATGCTTTCAAAATACTTGTGAAAACTTTAGCTCACCATTCATTTTGGAGTGTTTGACATCGGCTCAGTTTCCATAAATCTCACTGGGTCTGAGGAGCCTCATAGTCTCAGAAGTTCATCAGACGAGTGGTCTTATTGCAGATTGGTGCTGAGGATTGGGATTGGGAAACACGCTGTGGTTTTGTGAAGTAAGTGCCAAACATTTGCGGTTTACATTTTAATTGGTACTGTAGTTGAAGCTCTGTTGTATTTTTCAGGCCAAACAAATAGAACTGCAGTTCACCGTTGGTGAAGCTATTACCAGTGCTGCTGTAGGAACCAGCTCAGTGGCTGCGCGTGATGCTTGGACAGTCACAGAGGAGGAATATATTCCTCCTCCAGGTAGGCCTTCCTAATACTGTGTTGGGGATATAAAATTTCGCACTTCTGAACTAACACTGGGCTCCATAACTTTATTTCTGCGGGGCTTGATTTGTAGTAGTAGAAGTAAGAGACTTTTTGTGTTTGTTAATGTGCTGCTCGGTGTTCTACAATGGTGTTATATGCAGGTAATTTCACTCTTCAAGTCCATCTGCTCAGAGGGTAGAAGACTTTTTTTCACGTGTTGTTTAAAGAGCCTTTTGTTGAAATCTAATTCATTGCCACTTGACACTGTGTTTTATTTTTTCATTTTGGTTTGCCATTTTGCGTTAGTTTCAGGTTTAACATACACAAACCTTTTAAAATAGCATTTTGAAGCCTGCACTGGAAAATAGGTTTATAAAATTAAATTGCAAGTCTTTTTCCAACAGCTTTGAATGCTGTGATTAACTGACATTTACATGCAGTAAATGCAGAAATTTTACTTAAGGACTAAGATTCTGTACCCATTTAAATACAAGCATGACAAAATGCTAGCTTCAAAACAGGCAGCTGTTAATATCAGCTTCGGACCTGCAAACAGGCAGGTGCTCTGTGAGCACATCTCTAGTGCTCTGGAAGCTGATCGTGAGCCCAGTGACTCCAGTGAAAGATTTTCCTAAATAAGCAGATATAAAGGTGTCATTCGAGTACTAATGGGCTGATCAGATTTTTCATTGCCTCTGCACGCTATATTGAAATGAAAAATGGTGTGGTTGATTCTCAGAGCTTCCCTCCTGCTCTCCACCTTTCTTTCTTTTATATAGATTTGAAAGTGAATGATGTGGTTCCCTGGGTCCTAGACCTTATTTTGAACAAGCACATTATCAGCCCCAACCCACATGTTAGGCAAGCAGCTTGCATCTGGCTTCTCTCAATGGTGAAGAAGCTGAGCACACACAAAGCAATTAAGGTAAGAAATGTGCCCTTTCCTAACACTGGTTCCTTGTCACTTCTTCTCATCTCCTTTCTGTCCCTTCCTACCCTTTCACTTCTGTTGCCTCTTTTCCGCAAGTGCTGCAGCAGTCCTTACTGAGGTCTTTTTGAGATGTGGCTTATCGTTTGTTACTAGGGGAACTTACTAACTGGCGGATGAACAAGGCTGTTTGGCACCTTTGCAATCGCCTGACTTGCAGTCAATTCAGAGTGAGCTTAGCGTAAACAGCTGTTGTAAGATGAAGTAGCAGTACATCTTGCATTGGGAAGAAGAGATTGGTTTCTGTGTAGCTTTCAAGATTTATTTTCGAAAAATACTAAAAAAGAGGTCTAGGAGGGGGAGAAGGGGGAAAAACCATTGGAATTCCTGGACTCATTTGTTTCACAGAGTTTATCATAACTTTGGTATCTAGGACCAGTTATAATGTGCTTCACGTACTGTGTGTTTTTGGAGTGCCTTGATAAAAACTTTGGCTTTAGGGTGTTTATCTGTAATGTGAGAATGTGGAAGGTCCTTTACAAGAACTTAATAAAGCATTCCCAGCCAAAATGTCCTCTCTCTCCATAGAGGCACTGCAGACTGTAAAGGGACCACATAACCATTTTGTGCCCTGTAGGTAATGGTAAAGAGCTTTTGGACAATAGGTGCTGTGCAAATGTAAGCTGTTGCATGTAAATCCTTGCCAGGTATTACACTTGTCTGAACAGTGGACCTTGTGGGCAGTGGCAAAATCCACGAGATTGGATGTGAAGAAAGGATGTGCTTGCACAGGCAATAGCCCCGCCTGGCTGTAAGGCAGGTTTATGACGCATTACTGCCATGTATTAGACAGGGAAGATAAAATATATGTTCTACTAATGACAGCTGAAAAAGGTGCTGGACAAATAATTAATACTATCTGTGAATGTCAGTCAGGCTGCTGCTTACCTGTCTGGAAAGGAGTGCAGTTCTTCTCATAGGCGTAGCTCAAATAGGCAACTCCGTTGATAGAGTAGTTTCTGTTTATCTGTTAGGAACTTGCTTTGAAACCAGACAAAGGATTCAAAACCTGAGATAAAAATAGTCGTCTTTTTCATTTTCTTACAGTCTCATCTCAAGGATATTCAAAGTGCATTTGTTTCAATTCTGTCAGATAGTGATGGTAAGTACTAGCACATTTTAAGAGTTGTGTCTTTTGGTGGGCTTTTAACAGAGTGGAGGGAGTAGGAACAGGCAGTAAGTCAGCGTTAAAAAGTGACTGTAGAAACACCCCGTTTCTGAGGTAATAGGAATAGTTTTTTTCCTAGGCATCACATGTAGAGATGAGAAGCACAGCTTTTTTCTGTGCTTTGCTAACCAAGCACAAATCTTTTTCTGCGTTTGTCCCTTTAAACTGTAATAACAGAAAATGTTCTGTGGTGCTACTTCTGCTCTGCTTTGGGCAGCAGGATACGCATCTCAGTTTTGCATGGACAGGAACTCTCAACCCTCTTTAAGCTAGCAAATTTTGGCTTACAGGTCTGTCTGTGGCAGCTAAGGGAAAGGTGGCATCTGACAGCCTATCCAAAACTCACTGAAGTTGAAGAGAGTATTCTCATTAACTTTGCTGGACTTCAGAGGCCAGCAGTGTGTTCAAAATACTTACAGCTCTTGGTACGCTCTCTGCAATTTCAAAATCTGCAGTGACAATATTAGCATGAATATGTCACCTATTCTGATGGAACTTATACCTTCAGAACAAATCGCTGCTTCAGAGTGCAAAACTTGTGTCTTGCCAGACTAGCTCTGCTCTAAAATGGAGAGCTATGTACTGCAGCACAGAGTTCTGTTTGCCAGATCATGATTTTGGTTGAATCTTGTTCTTGAAATTTGTGTATTACTTAATTATATGATTATCTTTAATTTTACATTGTAAAATCTCTTGCAGAGCTTAGTCAAGATGTTGCTTCAAAAGGTCTTGGGCTGATATATGAGCTAGGAAGTGAACAGGATCAGCAAGAACTAGTCACCACACTTGTGGATACCCTCATGACTGGGAAAAGGTACAGTGAGCTCAGAACACAGTGAGAGAACTCTGAGCTGTATGTTTGATGAGAACAAATATGACTTTCTTGTATGTGGAAAGATGTTTTGTGGCCAAGGGCAAGCCAGTATCCATATGTGTTCCCAGAGGGTCAATCTGGAACATTTCTTAATTCAGCTTAGAGATTGTTGTGACTGAAGTTTTTCCAGTTTTGGTCCACTCAGCAAAGCTTCATAATAATAATTCAGTCCTGATTCTAGCAGTTTAAATCATTTGAGGTTTGGTTAGATTTCCTGCTTCCTATGTTGTGTAATTGCACAAGACAATGACCTCTTGCAGCAACTCTGCACAATGTGAATGTTGCACAAGTGGGGACTTGCTTGTGCCTGAAATACACCTTTTGGCAAGGAAGTATAGTTAATGGTCACTTGTCAATGTGAAAAATGCTGATCTTACAGGACTCGTGACTAGTAATTACGTCAGTCACTGTTGGAAATGCTCTTTAACAGCCTACTCCTGTCTAACCTGGCGTGGCCACCGTGAATGACAAACACCCACCCAGGAGTGTGGGGATTCAGTGATAGTAAAGAGATTAGATTTTTTTAATTTTAAGGGAGAGATTTGCTATTATATAGTGTCTGGGCAAAAATAAAAAGCCATCTTTAAGTGTTTTGACTTTTTACCTTGCTGCTGCAAAGCAAACTTCTCACTTTAGTACAGCCTCCCCTTGATAATACACATGGTACAGGTTAGTGAGTTGCCTTGCAGCGTGTGTGGCTTTGCACACCTGCGTCTTTTTTGTGGGATTGGAACTGAAAGAATAGGAAGTTACTAAGTTCATAAAGCAAAACAAAATAACTTACTCTGTAGCATGCAGTCCATTCAAGAGTAGAGTTTGGTAAAGCTAATACTGGACGTCTTTTCTACCAGAGCCAAACATGAGATGACTGGAGAAACTGTGGTGTTTCAGGGTGGCCTGAGCAAAACCCCAGATGGGTAAGTTTGCTGACTCTCTCAATGGCAGACACAAAATCAGTGCTGAAGCAGTACTCCCTTGCTTAAAAATCTGCTTCCTGACCTTTTTATTCCTTGTTCAGTAAGTTACGATAACTGTTTTCTTGTAGCACAGATACGGTGTTCCCTGTCTGTCTGCTTTAGGCTGTGATTTGACTGTACCTTTAGCTGTTATGACATTTGTGTAGCTAAAAATAGTGACACTGATTTCTCTTCTGCTTTCTGAAGTCAAGGTCTTTCTACCTACAAGGAGCTTTGTTCACTGGCTAGTGATCTCAATCAACCAGACCTGGTGTACAAATTCATGAACCTGGCCAACCATCATGCCATGTGGAATTCTCGGAAGGTAATTGGCTGCTTTCATACCACTTCCATTGCCACTGTGAATTCTGGAAACAAAAACTGCATTTCTTCAGCTCTGGTTATGTGATCTATGGATAACTGCATGCAAAACCCGTTTGTTGATGCTTTGGTATAAGGCACAATGCAAATATACCAGCCTGACAAACAAATTTAGGATTACTTGAAATTCTTACAACAAAATATTGCTAACCGTGTTCTGCTCCTACCTTCCTTCTGAATGAACTGTGATGTTTTCCTTTCAAGTGTGCTTGAAGGTCTGTTCTTGATGTGTTGAGAGTGAAATAATGTTTTCAAAACTATATAAATTTTCAGATGCCAGAGTAAGTAACCTCTGTTATGTAAAAAGGCTGAGCAAAAAGTGTTCAGCAACAAGTTGCTGAAAAGCCGGTCGATAATTCACCGGTTTAATCATGTTGACAAGTATGCCTTTTTAACTTAAATCTTGATATTTTAAAGCTACTGGGACCTTGAGAAAAGCCAAAATGCTATTGGATCCACTTCCTGCCAAAAAAGTAGCATCATAAGTTTGAAGATATAAATACACTTTTCAGAACTTTAACTTGGAGATTTTTTTCACTGGGTTTATATAAGCATGGAAGGACTTGTTTTGTCCCTGGGAGCAGGAAGAGCACCTAATTCTGCTACCATTCTAGTCCTTTCGATTTGGTCTAGATCTAAACTGCATCAGTCAGGTTTGCCACTAACTGTTGTGTACCCAGGAACAATAACTGAGTGAGCAGATTATTTCAACAAATACTCTTCTGTCATCATTTCAGGGAGCAGCTTTTGGCTTCAATGTGATAGCTGCCAAGGCTGGAGAGCAGCTGACTCCGTTTTTGCCCCAGCTTCTTCCCCGGCTCTACCGTTACCAGTTTGACCCCAACCTGGGCATTCGACAGGCGATGACCAGCATTTGGAATGCTTTGGTCAGCGATAAGTCAATGGTGAGTGAACAGCGAAGTAGAGTGGTGGATTTGCTGCTAGCCAACAGCATCTCAGAGATTCTCATGGGACAGTTGCATCTCATGAAAGGAAGGGCTGTGCAGAAAGGGGTGAGGTATTGTCCTACAGAGAAAGAAGCACTTGAATCCATGGATGAGCTGGAGGATGTGCAGAGGTTTTGCACTGTCTCTTACATGAGAAAGGATATCGCAAATCTTGTTTGTGCAGCCAGCATTGAAGTTTATGATTTACTTTAAGGTGAGGTCTTCGCACACCTCAGTATTGCTTATAGGAAGTTCTTCAGGTATCCTTATGACCTAAGATTCCCATCCTAGAACAAGAGCATCTCAGTTTCTCAGTTTTTAAGTGGGAGGAAGCCCATGGGTAGAGGCTGTTCCATCAGTTGAGGATAACTCCTCCCAGACATGTTTCAGGAATAAGTGATTTTCATGAGATGCCCTCGCTTAGGCTCTGAAAGGCCTAGAGCTGGAATTTCTCCTAGAAAAGCTGATCTAGGTATGAAGTCATTCACTCTGATCCCTCATCAAAGCACAACTGCTTCTCCTCTAAATACATGTTTGGTCCTGTATCTGAACAGTTCAGTTGGTAAAGGACTGAGGGACTTTATTCATTTCTCATGGTCCCTGTTACAGCAGTAAGCCCTGAAGCAGCGCAGAGAAAGGCGTGTCTAAAGCCAAGTCAGAGTAAGTTTGTGTGGAGTCAGCTCTGGCAAGACTTAATTCATCTCTTGTGGCTGAAATCAGGTTGTATTGTCCAAAAGGACCTCTTTTGTTTTCTCAGACTACGAGATAAGGATGACTGGTCCATGTTTGTTTCATGATTTTTCCTTTTTTTAATAATAGGTTGATAAGTACATGAAGGAAATTCTTGAGGATTTGATCAGTAACCTAACCAGCAGTCTTTGGAGGATCAGGGAGTCCAGGTATTGCTAGGAAAAGTAACAGATTTTTCTTTAAACTCTTTTCTTTTCTCTACTTCACCATAAACTGATTAACCTGAAGAAGCTGAGGGGGGAAAGAGAACACGTCCTTTCCTTAGGATAGAGCTTAGTCTTCTAGTCTTCACTCAGAGTGATGCAGTCTTGAAGCTATTTGCTTCATTGAGCTGAAGTATTTTATTGCATGTAGATTGAGCATGATACTAAACGACATTCTCTGGAAAAGGAGTTTTCTGGTCACAAAGTTTTTGCCTATCCTGGGACCTGAAATACTGCATAAAGTTAGAAAATCCTGGCTATATACTTACTTGGCAGCAGGATGCCAGTCAGTATAGCTTTTTTAATAAACTGCTTTTTGTTTACAATGGTTTGTAGTATGCTTATATTGAAAACCTCCATTTTAATTTCAAATCCAGACTGTAGACCATTTTGTTTTGTACTTATCATATATGTACCGAAAAGAAATCTGAAACGATTTTGTAACTGGAATGTTTGCAATAGCAGTTTTCACCACAGCAGCCTTTCTCACTTGCTGTCACCTGTTTCAGATTTCACCTGTCTTGCTGAATGTTTTTCTTCTGTGCTAAAGGACATGTTCTTATGACACAGTAGATTTAGTGTTCGGAGGAAATAGGAATGTGAAACTGTTGTCATTTTTCTTAATCATTTACTTACATTTATCAACATATCTATGTGTAGAGCTATTCCAAATAGGTACACCACATGAAAGAAATAAAATTCCTTGTTTGCAGCTGTCTGGCACTGAATGACTTACTAAGAGGAAGACCTTTGGATGACATTATAGAGAAACTTCCAGAGATCTGGGAAATCCTATTCAGAGTGCAAGATGACATTAAGGTAATGGAGCTGGTAATCGAACAGGAATCCTCAAGAGAAAGTGCAGTGATCAATCTCTGAAATGTTTAAAGAGAGATTCTCTTTTAAAGAGAGAACTTCTTGGAGCCAATGGGAAATTCGGGCCCCTTGCATTTAAAAATTCCATGCCACCTTGGAAATTCTTTGTATATATATTTCTCGTGTTTTTAGGTGTTGGTTTGCATTCCATCTCTGTTTACCCTCAATGGTTCAGTGTTTTTCCTGGATGTGAATTCCGAAGTATTTGCTTAGTTCTTGAGTATAGAAGCATCTATTTTGGCCTGCTTGTGTGCTTAAATGTCTTGCATATATGACGTCAGAGTCCTCCGGTCCTTCTAGGTTTGAGTGTGTTCTCTCTGAATCTAGGCTTTCCTGCTCCAGCTTAAGCATGGCTGAGCCTTTTTCCAAAGTCTACTGCCTACCAGGAAGTTGCTTCCGTATTAGTAGATTTAGTGGATTCATATATGTTCCTGGGCACTGAAACCAGCTGAGCAGTTTTGTCTACATTAGCCTCTCAAATAGAGCAATGTCCTGCAAATGCCTTTTGGAAAGGGTCTAATTCCCAAATTTTAACTGGAATTGATTTGGGAAAGTCTGCTTGTGACAGGCCAGAGTTTTTTCAGGAACACCATAAGACATAACCGGTCCGGGTGATGTGTTTAAATTCCCAGGAATATTGATAGATATTGCTTAATTAATCAATACAAGTAACGATAAAGAGTCAGTGGTGGAGTCATGTGCCACCAGAGATGCACCAGTTTCACTGTTTGCTTTTAGTCCATCTTTCTCTAGTCAACGTAGATGTTCAGGTGAGTAAAGCATAACAAAGCAACAGGCATGATACTGAGGAGGGGATAAAGCAGGGGATAAAGCATATGCAAAGCACTATATACTTCTGCAGTAGGGGGTTTGGTTTTGGGTTTTATCGTTTGTTTGGCATTTTTTGGTGTGGTTTTTTGGTTTGGTTGTTTTTTTCTTTTTTTTAAAAGGACGACACTAAAATAAGACACAAATGTGTAACAGAATCACGGAGAACCTGGCAATGTCAGGCAGGATTCTTAATTTGTGATTGAGTAGACCAGGTGTTTAGATGGACCAAAGCCAAAATTTCTTTGAAAGATATATATATTAAATATTAACCAGTAATATAGTCTTGTCAGTGCTAGTGTTGTCAATTAATATGAATCATTCCGTAGAAGACTTAAAAATAGTAACAATGGATTGTTGACTTCTTTTTTAGGAGACTGTGCGAAAGGCAGCAGAGCTAGCCCTAAAAACTTTAAGCAAGGTAAAACTCTAATCTCATCATTTGCTCAGAGACAGTTTTAATGTCAAGTATTCACTATAATATCTGCCAGAGTGACTAGTTTACTGTTGACTGTTGTCTTGAAAAGATCTCTGTATAAGGTGCAGTTATGATATACAGAGCAGCCCCCTAGAAAACAATCATAATAAACTTGACCACATGCTCTTCTGTACTTTTGCTGATGCTGGCGACATTCTGCTGCTTGAGGATTAATGCAATATTAAGCTGTATGTAACCAAAGGAGGGATATAATGAATTGGTTTTTTCCCTCTGATGTCCTTTTTTTCCCCATGTGAGAGTGGGATTTAAGGAAACTTTCTGTAACTTCAATGGTTGACCCAGCCAAAATGATCTAGTTGACCAAGCTCAGAGGAACCTCACTGGTGTGAAACAAAGTAATCCAGTCTAGACTTCGGCCTCTGGTGCTGTAAGTGACACAAGATTTTTTGGGTGTAGTAGGCATATCACTTAATGTTTTGTTTGATATTCCTCTGAAAGAGTCATATCAGTGGCAATGGAAATGGATGTTAAGAGCTCTGTTTGAAATCACAACCTTCACAAAGCATGCAGCATGACATTTCAATGGCACAAGTGGTGATCTGGTCTCAAAATGTTGCAATTGCAGGACCTGTTTTGATCTGGGACTTACTCCTGCCTCACTGAATGGTTGAATCCATATGGCTGAGATAGGCTGTCCCTCAACCGAGAGATCAATTGGTCCATCTCCTCATCCAGATGCTGATCAAGGCCTGCTGGGCTCTGAATTTGCTTTTTCTGGAAGCTGAGTGTAGCTGCAACTCCTTTCAGAGATGTGACTTAGGGCTTAAGCAGCTCCTGGCGAGGAGAATGAAGTAACAGAGCCTGAGTTTGGCTCTGACCATTTGCTCTAGTTGCTGTTGGCTTCTTCTGTGTGATGAAGAAGTTGCTTTAATGTAATCTGAGCAGAAGGTTTGTACATGCTTGCAACACTGATTCTCGCCCATCCCCAGGTCTGTGTGAAAATGTGTGATCCCTCTAAAGGAGCAGCTGGTCAGAAGACGATAGCTGTCTTGCTCCCTTGCCTCCTAGATAAAGGAATAGTAAGCACAGTTGCTGAAGTCCGATCTCTCAGGTTAGTGTTGCATCATGTAAGTTCCCTGGGGGTCAGCTCACGATTTGTCTTAGAGACCCAGTGTAATCAATGGAGTTGCAGAATGTTCTTTTTGTTTGAAGTGTCAAGTTTCTCCCCAAAACAGCTTTTCTGCTGAGTCATTTTCTCATTGGGTAGCCCTGGGAACTCTTACGTTTTTACTCTCTTAGGAGTATCTGGCATCTCTGCAAATGCCTAGATTCAGTTCCCAGCAGGAAGTTCTTTTCTCCCTGTACAACTCGCAAATTGATCTGCAAGCAGTTTGCTGTGCTTGAGGCTGTCCTTCGGGACTGACATACATCTTCTGCTTGTAAACAGAAAATCCCACAGTAGTTCTTGTAACAGCCAGCTCTTATTTCATGATTGGTTGTGAGTAATGGCTGCTCACCTCCCAGAGGTGACTGCGTTTGGTCACACTGTTCAAATACATCGTATGGCATGTAACGGTTCAATGTCCTCTGATGTGTAGGGACTTCATATGCTTGTCACTTTGTAACCTTGTTTATTCCTTCATTTGCTTGAAGGACAGACAAGCTGGAGAATTCAGACCTGGAGTGTAGCTGGAATTTGCAAAAATAGTTTTCTTTTATTGAACGTGATTATCCAGGAAGGTTAGAAAGCTCCTAACATTGTAATGAATATTTCTCGCATTTTTTCATCCCCTTCAAAGATATGGAAACCCTTTGTAAAAATGCAGCCTGAGAGATGCAGTCAGTCTGAAACTGACAAGTAGGATTTGAACAGATCATTGTAATTTGGTTTTTTTGTGGGTTTTCTTGGGACAATGGATTTCTCTGGATTGACTTTGCCCAGAGCTTCTTTAAAACATGAAGATGTTTTATTTCTTCCAACATCTGTCCTGTAGTACAGTCTCTTCACCCATTCCCTGGCCAAAGTAAGTAATCACTGTGTGAAGCATAGCACAGTTGGAAGCTCAGGGTATGATTTTGCTTAAGCAGAAAAATACACAGATTTTTGCTTGCAGATAGACTTGTATTGGTGTATCTGAGATTTGGATTGGCCTTTTTGGTGGTGCTGTATTAGAGTATAGCAAGAGAGGTTTTTCAGCCAACTCTGTTTCTCTGATGACTTTCCCTTTGATGTTTTTCCAGCATTAACACTCTTGTGAAGATCAGCAAAAGTGCTGGGTCTATGTTGAAACCTCATGCACCAAAACTTATCCCAGCCCTGCTGGAATCCTTGAGTGTCCTGGAACCTCAAGTCCTCAATTATTTGAGTCTTTCTGCAACAGAGCAGGAGAAAGTAAGTGCAATTATAATGGGAAAGTATCAACAGCACAGAGATGACAAAGATTTAAGTTTCATGCAGCGAACAGAAAAATAGCAGATTTGGTTGGTGGGTGTTTAAAGATGCAAAGAGAAATAGTTAAAAAGTTGCGAAAAAAAGTTTGGTCATTGGACTATGGCCGGACAAGTGTGAGGTTTTTTTCGAAGGGTTGGGTTTTTTCTAATTCACTAGACCACCACACATTTCAGAGAGTGACGAACAATCTTAGTAAGAGCTGTTGTTAAATATCTGTTTCACAGTTTGTGAAATGGTGAAGAGAGAGTCTGTAACAATTCTCTGTAATGCACTCATACTGTCAAACTTTGCTGCTGTTTTACCCAGGGGATTAACTGCAGGAATTCTTATAAATTAGGAGGTGTGCCATAGCACTGTGGGCTGGAGGTAGTTGTTGTCATCACTGTGACCCTTAATCTCTCTCAAAGAACCATAGTAATCAGTAGCAGTCTTCTGGGAAAGTGACTGAAATCCGCTGTTCAGAAGTAAATATAACTAATTTCCTTGTGGGGAGGAAAAGGTGTCAAACTCACAGAATCACCTGATTGGAAGAGACCTTTAAGATCATGGAGTCCAACCGTTCACCCTGCACTGCCACGGTCCCTAAACCATGTCCCTCAGCACCACATCCACACGGCTTTTAAACACTTCCAGGGATGCGGACTCCACGAGCTCCCTGGTCAAGTTGTTCCAATGCTTAATGACCCTCTGTGTAAAGAAATTTCTCCTGATATCCAAACTAAATTTCCCCTGACGCAACTTAAGGCCATTCCCTCTAGTCCTGTCATTCATAACATGGGAGAAGTGACTGACCCCCACCTCCCCACAACCTCCTTTCAGGAAGTTGTAAGGTCTCCCCTTTTGTTCTCCAGACTAAACAGTCCCAGCTCCCTCCACCGCTCCTCATAGGACAAGCTCTCCAAACCCTTCACCAGCTTGTTGTCCTTCTCTGGACACACTCCAGCCCCTCAACATCCTTCTTGGAGTTAGGGGCCCAAAACTGGACACAGGAGTCAAGCTGTGGCCTTGCCAGTGCTGAGTACAGGGGGACAATCCCTTCCCTCCTCCTGCGTTCCACACTATTTCTGATACAAGCCAGGATGCCATTGGCCTTCTTGGCCACCTGGGCACACTGCTGGCTCACACTCAGCTGCCTGTTGACCAGCACCCCCAGGTCCTTTTCCACTGAGCAGCTTTCCAGCCACTCACCCCCAGGCCTGTAGTGTTGCAGGGGCTGTTGTGAACCAAGTGCAGGAGCTGGCACTAGGCCTTGTTGAACCTCATACCCTTGGCCTCAGCCCATCGATCCAGATCCCTCTGGAGAGCCTCCTGACCTTCAGGCAGGTCAGCACTACCCCCCAGCTTGGTGTCATCCGCGAACTTACTGAGGTGCACTCAATCCCCTCATCCAGATCATTGATGAAGATGTTGAAGAGGACAGGTGGACAGGCCCCAGTACTGAGCCCAGACACTGCCCTTTGCAAATGAGAAAGGAGTGAACAGTAGTTAAAAGTGGGATTTTTTTTTCTCTTTTTTCACCCCATTTTTCTTTCGTTCTTTTTTTTTTTCTTTTTTGGCCCCCCTTTTTTTGTTTCTACAATGTCACAAGGCATCATTTAGCTCCTCTACTACAGCCAGAACATCCACCTGCTTTTGAAAGGGGGACTTTCATAATCTGTAGATACCACTTTCTGTCTCTATGCACCTAAAACGGATTTTGGTTTGAGTTTGTGAAGTAGAGCTAATGTTGCCCTTTCCGTTGTTTTCATGCTGAGTTTACACTTGGTTTTATTTTTTCCTTTTTTTTTTTCCAGACTGCAATGGATAGTGCCAGACTCAGTGCTGTCAAGTCATCTCCCATGATGGAAACCATTAACATGGTAAGTGTACTTGATTCAGAAGGGTTCCACTGTGTAAGGTGTGGTCTAGGAGAAGAATATGAATTGAAGTTGGAGCTTTACAGAATACCTTTTCAGGGTTCATTTTGTTATCACATCTCCACCTTCTTTTTCATGTACTGACTTCTCTCATCCTGTCACCGCAACTTGGTCCCTGTATCAGTTGTGAGTAACCTTGGCTCCATCAGGAGTTGGACAGATTGTTTCTCCACCAGAAAAACTGCCTGTTTTGGTGAGGTGGGCATTTTTCAAGTGCTTTTCTTTGGATGGTGGTTTAGCTGGATCTAGATTATGCTAGCTGCCGTATCTCTTCATCTCTGGCCCGCAATTCCACAATCACCTTCTCATCCTGGCCTCCAACTGATGATAGTCATTGTTCTTAAGACACAAACGCTGTCCAGCCCTTACCTCCTGGTGCCTTAGATAACCCTACCCGGACCTTGCCAGTGCTTTGATGGTAGCGACATTCAGAGAAAATGCTAGTATCACTGAAAACACTGTCAACAGCTGGTGTCTGGCACTATAGTTCTGTGCTGCTGGAGAAGGAGTAACTGATGCCCAGACACTGTGCTATAGGGTCTGTCTTGGCAGAGCCCACCCCTTCCCAAAGAAAAGACCCATCTTGTTCTGCTCAGGCCCTGCACACAGACAGCGAGCGGCATGCAAGCAGGCAGAGGGTGTGAGCACTGCGCAAGTTTTAGGAGAAGCATAGCCAGCAGAGCTATTCTTTGTTTCCTGCACTTACAAAAAAGCAGCAACAAGCAAGCCCTTCTGTCTGTAACACCATGGGGAGCTGCATGTTTGTGTCAGAGCACTCTCTATAATTAGTGTGTAAAGCAGCTGGGAATGAGAGGCTCCCTGTGAAAGTGTACTTGCTGCCGCCCTGCATGCTGCAGCAGCTGCTGCTGTCTCTCCTCCAGGCCGTGCCTTTCCCCTGCCAGCCCTGGGGGGACAGCTGTGCTGCCCTGGTCAATTCTTGGGATTTCCTAGGAAAGGGGAAAGATACTATGGCTTTCCTGGAGTAGCATGAAGATGTCCTGGCTTATGAGCAGCCTTCTCTGTATTCCTCTATATTCTGGGGCTCTCTGGGAGATGATATGATATAATGGATTATTCCCTTCGCTATACCAGTGCAGGAGGGGGAAGTGACAGCAGATCTAACTCCTGAAGCTCAGGGAGGGTTACCTTCAGTTACTGTGGGATCCCTGAATTTGCTGGAGGATGGATCTCCCCTCTGCAGAGTGCTAGTAACATGAGGCTTTCTGTTTTGTCCAGTGGCATTTTAGGCATAGGAGATTTGAAATGATACCTTTATGTTATTTACACAACTTATTTGTCTTGACCTGTTTAAAAACTGTCTTGACTAGTTTTAATTTCGTTGTCTGGTTTGGACATTTATTGCTCCAGAGTTTCAGACAGTTGGGGAAATGCTGGGATTTGTCCTAAGATACGCACACCTTTGTGGATCCCTTTCCCTTCTCAGAAGGAGTTCTTGCTAGTGTGTTTCTTTCATCTTTCTAAGAAGTTGGAGTGCAGGAGTACATCAGTTCCAGCAAATGATAATTTCAGCAGGGTCAGCTCAGCATAGATGTGGGACAAGAAAATGTGATGGAAGCCACTTTGTGGTGCCTTTTTCCCACAATGCAACAAATTCTCACGATTCAGCTGAAGACCAAACTGCTGAACTGAGGCAGGCCTTAGCTGGAAGCAGACAAGTTTAAGTCTGCCACCATTACCTTTCTTCTTCTTCTTTATTCCTCCTTGCACTCCTCACCCTCCACCCCACCCCATCCCTTGTCTTTCTCTAGAGTTTGCAGTATTTAGATGTGTCTGTCCTGGGTGAGCTGGTTCCTCGTCTGTGTGAACTGATCAGAAGTGGAGTAGGCCTTGGCACAAAGGTATGTCTGTGATTTTAATATTTTATTTGGAAATGGAGAAAGGAATGCAGAGCAGTGTCAACATACAGACAGTTCTTTCACCTGTCTCTCTTAAAGTGACAGCTTGGGCTCATTCATACTGGAGTCATTTTGCATCTGAGTCTCAATCCACCTGCATGACTTGTCATTTTCTGTATGTGTGCTGCCTTAACCTCCCCTGGGCTATGTCGCTATTGTGCTCTGTGATACTTGAGTGCAGAAGGTTGTCCCTGATAGCTGTAAATCTTCCAGTATTACCTGTCTTCAGTGTGGGTCTTGGTAACCTTTTCACTTCCTAATTCAATTCACATCATTCATTGGTTGAAAGCTTTTTTTTTTTTCTGCTTCTACCCTTCTGCCCCCCAGAGTATTAACAGTAATAATCAGGAGCTAATATTGTTCTACCTTGCCTTTGTTTTCCCTTGCAATCTTCTAGGGAGGCTGTGCCAGTGTAATTGTATCATTAACCACGCAGTGTCCTCAGGACTTAACACCTTATTCAGGTAAGGTTTTTTCCTAGTGTCAGGTTTTAAAGGTGCTTTTTGTTACTGTTCTGTAGGTAATATCTCCTCCTTATTGGCCCTTGATTTTGCCTATGTTTTCCTCAGAGAGTTGTTTGAAGTTTCCTTGTGCATGTGAGACTGGCATGCTGGGTGTAGGTCCTGGGAATGTTAAATACCTCACCAAGTTGGAAGAGGCAGAGGAAGGAGTTGAGGAAATTTGCTAGCGCCTAGCAGGAATAGGTGGAAATACCTCTAGACTTTCTTGGAGCAGACTAACCAGCCTGTGTTAGTGCAGTGCTGTAAGTGCTCCATCCTTCAACTTCAGCTGTGGGAGGACCATAAGCAGGGACTTAACCTTGCTTGGGCCTGAGTGGCTTCTTTACAGTTTATTATGATTTAATAGTAGAAACAAGATCACCTTCGTGTTGCAAAATAGAAGTAAAGCTGAAAGCATGATCAGCTGGCGTGCTCATGTACAGGAACGTTTTCAGTCAGGGTGGGCAGGCTGAGGCTGGCAAAACGCTGCCTTCTGCTGAGCCTTGCTGTGTTACGCTGTGCACTTGTTTAACTGTGAAGAACAGACAGACCTAAAGCCCTGCAAACCTGCGGTGTGGAAGAATGCATAGATTCAGACAAACTACCGAAACCCAGGCTGTGTTGTTCTTGCTGCAGCAATAGAAACATGCTTGTGATAAAGTGAATCTCTTCCAACAGGCAAACTTATGAGTGCTTTACTTGGTGGCCTGACCGATCGCAACAGCGTGATACAGAAGTCTTTTGCCTTTGCTATGGGGCATCTGGTCCGGGTGAGTTGGCGTTTGAGATGGTTTCAGATTTTATTTTACTTTCTTGTTGTTGGATTTTTTGAAGCGTTGGAGTGATTTGAGTCTCTTCCTTGTTACAGACTTCGCGGGACAGCAGCACTGAGAAGCTGCTGCACAAACTCAGCGGTTGGTACATGGAGAAGGAAGGTATGTTGCCTTTGGAGCATTCAGCTACAGAACACAGTGCAGAAAAAGTTCCTGGTGATAGAAAAAGCTGATAAAGAAACATTCCTATATTGTGATGCTTGGCTTCACTGGCTGAATAGTTCCCCTGCATCATTATACAATACTGTGCATTCCTCTGCTTCCCAGGAGGCAGATCAAGCTGCTGAAGAAAAATCGTGCTTCCCCATTGTAATGCGTGATTGTTTTCCTTCTTCAGAGCCAGTTTACAGAATGGGCTGTGCTTTGACTGTGCATGCTATGGGACGCTACAGTCCAGATGTAGTGAAGAACCATGCCAAACATGTGCTGCCGTTGGCTTTTCTTGGCATGCACGAGGTTCCCGATGAGGAGAAAGGAGAGAAGGAGAATTCTACTCTGTGGACTGAAGTTTGGCAGGAAAATGTGCCTGGTAAGTTGTGTTAATAGTGGTAAAACTTTCTGGGAAGCATGGGGCAAGAAGTGTCATAATTTCTGGAAATCCATTTAGGAAATAATGCATTTCTCCTGGTAAGAGATTTGGGAAGCCTGTTTCCATTTTCTTCTTTGCTAAAGATGTCCTATACGAGTTTCAGCAGATTGGGTTCTCTGTGGCTATTAAAAATAATTACAGAAGTGTTGATTGCTGAGTATGCACAGACACAGTCAGGAGAAGTATTTTAAGATTATTAGGCATCGAATGCCACTGTAATATGGCCCTCATCATGGTGTAGATAGCTGGACATCTTTGGAAATGTTGGTGCCAACCTTTAAGGGCTGCTGTACGCTCTGAAGGTACAGGGGTCTTGGTCTTTGGCTTGGGTTGAAGATGTCTCTGGTGATGCCTGTGGTTTTAACTTCAGTGAATGAATCTACAGAGAAGCTATTTTGCCGAGGTCTCTGCCTGTAGAGGAGGATCTGGATGTGTGGTGAAATGATCTTGCTGGCTCCTTTTCTGACCTGATTTGAGATATGGTCACCAGATTACTTTCCTGAAGTTTGGGAAAGGAGCTGCAAAAAGGTTTTCCAGTGATCCATTCTTAGGGGGGAAAAGAAAAAAAAAAATTTGTTAGAAACAGGCTAAAAATCATGTCTAGTGCCTGCCATATGGCAGGACTCAGATCAGCCCTGGTACCCATTCAGTAGTAGAGTTGTAGACAGTCACCATGCAGTAGTATCCAAAACGTACTGGCATCATTACCAGCTGACCCAAAATAAACCGGCCAACCAAGACACTCTCTTTGCGGCATGTCCCAGGCCAATAACGCATAAACAGGTACCAACTATATATAGGAAACAGGCCACACCTGCTGGTGATCCAGGCTCTAAATCATACAGCAATCTCTGGGCACATTGTTTAGCAATCAAGAACAGAATTGTACCCGCTCCCATGTCTGAAACCTCAATTTGTGTTTGTTTCAGTTACCGAGGATATAGAATATGTTCTTCTCAATCCCCATACGGGCCACCACCAGTAATGTTAAGGGTCGAGGGACCGAGGTAATAATAACTTTAATAACTCCTCGAATTCTTAACGATTCCTTCTGTCTTGCCAGAGACAGAAGGGTTTTAAAGGGGAAGGAAGAGATTCACACCTCGGTCTGCATTCGGAACTGAAACAAACTTTTAATAAACAATGAAACTACTTTATACATATGCACAAACCGAGAAAAAAGGAAAAAAACGAAGAAGTGAAAGTTTACTCAAACTGTTCCTTTCTCAAGGCTAGTGCTCTGGGCAGTTCTGTTCTTGGCAGGCATCCAGTTCTTTGGCAGGCAGCCAACAGCGAGGGGGGGGTGAAGGCTT
>NW_010410091.1:22550-30566 GCF_000710305.1 Buceros rhinoceros silvestris | reverse complement strand
TATCATGCCCGAGTCTAGACGAAGACTCACGGCAGTAATGGCTCAGAGTCTGTGATTCTTCAGGCGATTTGGACGATGCAGCCCTCAGGTCTCGGCCTGGTCTTGGCAGAGCAGATTCGTGGGAGGACTCCCTGCGCACGCTGCCTGGGAGCTCACAGAGCGATCCGGGGGGTTGCAGGCCCTCAGGTCTCGGGCTGGTCGCTCACCAGGTCGGCTCCAGCCGTGCTTGGTCGGCCTTGTCAGGCCTGGACATCTGCCAGCAGGTCTGTGGCAGGCCACCTTCGGAGTAGCAGTCCCGAAGCAAGAGAGAGACCTCCCCTGAGCTGCTGTGTTTTTAAAGCCTCCCGTCGTAACGTTTCACCTGACCCCTTAACCAATTAAATGTGGAATTATCGTATTTGCATGGAATAATTCTATTTGTCCATTTCCCAAAACAAGGAAGCTTTAGCTCAAACCAGGACATCTATCTAGCTATATGCTAGAGGTTTTCTTTGGAAGCACCTAGAAAACAGAACCCATCTTCTTTACCCCTTTGCCTGAAGCAGGCCTTGCTGATATGTTTCATGACCCAAAAAACAACAACAACAACAACAAAACATCCACAAAAAACTGTAACTGCCCTTTTTTTTTTTTTGTCTTTTTTTAAAAATAGGATTAGTTTTTTGTTTGGTTTGTGTCAAAATTACAGTTTTCCTCTGTTTGACACGCAGGTACTCAGGGTGGCATCCGACTGTATATGCAGGAGTTGATAACCATCACCCAGAAGGCTCTGCAGTCCCAGTCCTGGAAGATGAAAGCCCAGGGAGCAACTGCCATGGCATCAATTGCCCAGCAGACAGGCTCCCTTGTTCCGCCGCATCTGGGGATAGTGCTCTCCGCGCTGCTGCAAGGCCTGTCTGGGAGAACCTGGACTGGGAAGGTAAAAAAGGAACTGGCATTTCGTGGGTTGCTGTGAGCACCAGCGTGCGGCCCCTGAGCCTGGAAACGCTGTGCTCTATGGTGCAGAGCAGCACACGTAGGAACTCTGGCTTAGGGAGTTGACCTTTTGCCCTGCATTTAGCAGTTACAAAAATGACAGGGAAGATAAGCAAGTGCAGTTCAGGTTGCTTTAGGAGTTGGATTCCCTCTTAGACTACTTCCACTACACTATAGTCTAGCCTTGAGGGGGACTAGCTTGTGCTCAGAGGCACTGAAGGCCTCTTTCCACTGCCAGTTCAGAGCAGATGGAAATCTGAGTCCTCTGCAGTAGGAGAGGCAGGAGCCAGACATTGCTTCTCCAGGCTCCTGTCACGGGCATTTTCCCCAATGCCGCTCACCGCAGAGTGCAGAGGTTTCCCCTGCAGCAGGGCTGTGCTGTCTGGCTGTGCAGCATTGTTCAGAGGTATCTGTTTTACTCATTGCAGGAGGAGCTGTTAAAGGCCATTGCCAGCATCGTCTCTGCATGCAAGTAAGTGACTGGAAAGAGGTGGTACTCTCAGGACATGGGGTCTCAAAAAGGAGGTTTTTGCACAGTGTTGTTGCCTGTCTGGTGCTAAGGACACTCTAGAAAGTTCCGAACACCATCCTGATCTGCTGTCAGCATGTGAGGTGTCTCTCTCCACTCTGTATGTCTATGTGTGGGTCACTGGTGAGAGCTGGGAGGGACAAGTGATGCTTCAGAGGGAAGCATCCATTTGCAGGTGTAAATGGTTGATTCAGGGCAAGGGAGAGGATTTTGAGAGGCCAGAATTGCTAAGAAGAAAGAAGAGACTAAGGGGAAGGATGGACACCTTGCAGGGGAAGAGAGAGGAAGAGGTGAGGGAGGAGAATGCATTGGAACCGTATGAGAAAAGACAGAACAGAAAACCAGAGAGAACAGATAGGGGAAGAGCATCAGTGTGTAACTTCAGTTAAAACTGCTGGTAGGCAACCCCGTGCCTGGACACAGGAATTACTTTCTGTCTGTGGGAAGAGTGATGTTTGGGAATGTTCTAATGTGGGTCTGATAGTTTCTGTGTGCCTTGTGTTTCAGTGCAGAGCTGCAGACGTCAGTGCCTGGCCAGCCTGCTGTCAATGATATTGTCCTGGCTGTCCTGAAAGAATGTCGGAAAGAGAACCTCAAGTATAAGATGGTGGCACTGCGCTGTGCTGCTGGGGTGCTTCAGGCAACAAAGGAGGACCGGTTCCAGGAGCTGGCAGATATCATCTTTCCCATGATAAAAAAGGTGACAGTTCAGCTTCTTGAGTTTTTCCCTCTTTCAAAGCAGAACACCCAAGTGGTAGCAGTCTGGCTGATACTGGACACATGCCAGGCTTCTGCCCGGATGGCTGCTGATGTGAGGAATAGCCCATGCTCAGCCACATCCTTGGTGGGGCTGAATACCAGAACATTGGTGAGCCCTGTGGAGGCTGTACCTGAGCTGCCCAAATTCTGAATTAGCTGAACTCTTCTCTAGGCAAAAGTCTTTCCTGTGGTGTCCAGCACTCCTTGATAACAGCATTAAAAGTTAATTCCTGGCTGCTCTACAGGCAGCAGGACGCTCTGAGGAAGCTCTGCAGAGAGCTTGTGTTTCGTAGCTGCAGCGCTTTGCAGCTCTGTGAGTGGGACTCGTATAGCACAGGCAGATGTTTGGACGCAAGGCCTTGGAGCCTGCTGATAGCGCCAGAGCTACCGGTGTCCAAGGGGGTATGCGCTTCGCCTGCATGGAGGCACTGACAGGGTGCAAGGACTTCCCTTGCACAGGTGGCAACGGAAGACTGAGTTGCAGGGTATTGTGGCTATCCCTCATCCTTCTGTCGATCATGCCTCCCCACCATGGCCTCCACAGAACTCGACTGAGAGCATGGGTGTGGGTTTACCGAAGCATGATGAAGAGGACGAGGACATGCAGGAGAAGGAGGTGCAGATGGAGTCCTTGATCTGTGCCTTTGAGACCCTGGGCAAAGCCTGGCCGAGGAGCCCGGAGACACAGCGTAAGTCAGCTAATGGTGTGCAGACCAAACTTTCTTGGCTCAAACTGTTTCCTCTTGAAGTGGAAAGAGGGAGGAGTGAGGGATCTGGAAATGATGTGGGGAGTAGGGAGGCTCTTGAGGAGGTGCAGGATCTCACTGCCTGCGTTGAGAAAGCTGCCCCGACAGCTTTCCCACAGAGTAACCCATCCTTGGTGAATTCCTTTTGCTGTCTTAAATTCGTTTCACCAAACTGTTCGTGGAGACACGCAGCATGCTGGAGGTAGCTTGCCTAATCAAAAGCAGCCTAGTTCTGTTGCTCACATTTATGTCTGCTGTCTGATTTATGAAAGCTGGTACAAGATGGAGGAACCAAGTATTTTTGAAAAAAAATCAAACCAGGTTGCATTTATGAGCATGCCAGAACGTGTAACACAGCTGTTTATCTCCCATTGTTAATAGGGTTGTTGCTGTGGTGAAGATTTTCAGGGTCATTTGTTACAGGGAGTTGACTTGGTCCTATACAGTGACTAGCTTGATGCCACTTGCAGAGGAGCACAAGGAACACCTGGGAGACAGAGCAGGAAAAGTTTCCTTCTGCCTTTCCCTGTGGTAGCACAGTGATAATCCTTCTTTTTCTGTAGGTTGCTATCGCCAAGAGTTTTGCAAGTTAATGTGTGACCGTCTGAAACTCAGCACGTGGAAAGTGCAGCTTGGAGTGCTACAAGCCATGAATGCCTACTTTGAAGGGTAATCCTCCTTTCTGCAGTCCACTTTGATGATGTTTCTTTGTTGCTTCAAACTGTGTAATGAAACTGAGGATGATACTGAATTCTTGGAGGAAGTTGAGCAGACTTCTGTCCCAGTGTCACAGGGTGTCTGACAGTGTTCTTGCGGTTGACAGGCTAATGCTGTTTGATGAGGAGCACTCAGACCCTGTGGCTTTGACAGAAATACTCTTGGAAACCTGTTCATCTATCACCCTTTCTTTAGGTAAATGGACTTTTCCTAGTTTGTGGTTGATGATGAATTGCTTGTTAATACATTCCTCTTTGGGGGGTTGGCTGATTGAGGGAGTGCAGAATAGACATCAGCTGTCAGAGAGAGCATTTTGCCCTTCCTTGCACTGCACTGTGACAGTTCTGGTGTTGCAGTAGCTGTTCCAGGACAGTGCTACACAGGGTGCTGTTCACAGAAAAAGAAAATTCCTCTGGTGCACTTTTGAAAGTGGAGGGAGAGGCAGACAGCAGACTCTGTGCAGCCTCTCAGGAAGTGTAGTAGTAATGTTCTTCATGCAGAAGATGGACCCCACCGAATCAAGCTATTATTCATTTAAGGGAACAAAAATTTTTCTCCTCTGCAGTTCAGACTTCGTGCATTGGAGAGAGACAGAATTTTCTCAGCCAGCCAGTGCATGAAGCTCCAGGGCTTTGAGGTGGTTTGTGTTCTCTCTGAGCAGAGTGCCTGCTGGTGTATGAGCACAGCCTCTGTAGCATTGACAGTCATGGGGCTGTTTCATACCTCAGTAGTGTTCCCACTTGTCCCGTGACTGTGATGGTGCCCCAAGGCTCCTCATGCCTGCATGTGACTCTCATTTCTGATGTGCCTGAAGGCAGCACCTACTGTAGAGCTAGTTACCAATCCAGAGACCCCTTTGACAAAAGTTTCTTTTTAACTGTCAGTCCTCCTGGAATGAGACTGTAACAAGATTTTTAGCTCAGGAGATCAAAGAACCTTTTGTGACAAGCTTGTGCTTGTACCATTGCTTAGTGCTGCTTGTTACAGTGTGGATGGTTTGTAACCGTTACTGCTCACCAAAAGAACAGTCTGTTGCAGCTGTGCCAGCATTGTTCCCTTTCCACACGTGTAAGAAGCAGTAGTGCTGGTGACTGCTCTTTGTACAGTTACTGTGCCATCGGTTCTCAGTGAGCCTGTGGGCTTTTTTTTTGTTTTTTAAATCCCTTAGAAAACAAAAGCTACACATCTGTGAGAACAGAAGCTCTGTCTGTGATACAACTGCTGCTCACCAGACTGCAAGGTGAGACCTTTTTGCCTACCACCTGGGAGGGACATTTTTTGGTGAAGGTGACACCTGACTGTGTAGGCTGGAATGCTGGAGACATGGCATTACCTTCTGCTTGCAGCATGGGGTGATTTTGGGGCAGCTGGGACTTGGGAGTTGTGCGCTTGGTGACTGGGAAAACTTGGAAAGTGCTGGAAGTAACTGTGGATAAAATCAAGGTCTAATGCACTGTTGGGTACTCCTTGGGTCAGGAAAATGAGCAGCAAGGAGGTTCCCAGGGAGAGCACCTGGGACTGAGTCAGATTCTGCGATATGTGCAAGCAACATACAGGGGAGAGCTCCTGTTTGAGCGGAAGAGTAAGATTTTTACCCCTTCAGTCCCAAGTTTAGTTCCTCATTGTTAATTTAGGATTTAAGCCTTGCAGAATGTCTTCAGAGAATGGGGCTACTGAGGTCTCCAGGTCATGTGCATCTGGAGTTGTTCTCTAGCAGATGTTTCCTTTGGGTTTCTGTTAGGTAACTTGGATTTCCTTATTCTAGCAAAAATCTCCTACGTGACACGAAGCGCTTGTGAAATGGGAAGATTTGGTTCTTCAGACCCTTGTTTTCATGTTACAGGCTTAGACACGGAAGCCTGGTCTAAACAGGCATGACTCCCTGTGCAGAGTTTGCCTCCTCCTGGAAGGGTAGTACATACTGCACGTGGAATGTCACAGCAGTCACTCATTCAGCCTGCCTGGGTATGGAGATGGCCTTTTGGGGGTTTTTGGCATTCTGGTATTCATGTTCAGTGTCTGTCTGTCTTTATCTACACAGAAGCTCAACAGTGGGAAAGCCTGCCAGCGGAAAGCAGAAAGCAGCTCATTAGTTCGTTGTCTACGATGGCATCAGATAGCAGGCCCGAGCTACAAGAGAAGGCATTTATATTGAAGAAAACACTTGAAAATCTTGACTAAGTTGTAAAACACGAAGTGCCATGTAAAACAAAAACAAAGTGCAGTGGTCTGAAAGGCAAGTGGGAAAATGAGGACGATTCTGTAGCATGCATCATTCCTGGCCAAAATAAAAAATGCCTTAAATTTTTTCCCCCATTAATGTTATTTTACTCTTTTAAGCTGGTTAGTGTTTTATCAGTAAATACCTCTCTAATGATCTGCCCTGGCATGTTTGTAAGTGCACAACGGAAAAAATGTTGAGGGCATGATGTTTTGTTTTTCTTTAAATCGGCAGAAGAATGTTACTCAAATCCCCTTTGTCCTTCAAAGGAACTGCTGAAAATCCACCAGCACAGGAAGTGAAAAGCGTACGTGATTTTTCACTTACGTCATGTGTGGAGGTCTGTTACCTGTTGTCTAAACAGTAAATCTTCGGTAGAGACATCTACTGCAGTAGAGCTAGTGTTTGTTACCTGTCATGAATGAAATGCTTCCCCTTATGAAGCCTGTGTTAAAACTCCTGTGGCTCCCCGGGGCAGGGTTGCACCTGATGCCCACCTCTGCTTCTTCCACTTGCTCCTCCCTTGCGGCCTGTTGTCTGTGAGTTATGAAAGGCAGAGTACTGTTAACTTCTCTCCTTCCTCCTCCTCTGACCTCAGCATGGATTACCTTCCCCAGCCCAGCTAGCAGCCTCGGTCTCCCAAACTTCAAATGAGAACTTTTTTCCTCAAAGGATGCACAAGAGAGCACTTTACTGAGCTGTGTGGGACAAAGTTGCGCCTCGTTGGTGCCCAGGTGGAACACTGCTCTTCTCAAACTTGTTTTGCATGGACACTCCTCAGCTGCAGGAAAAAAAAAAATAGGAAAACAATCTTTTCTAGATAGGTTTTTGAAGAGTGTTCAAAGTTTGCAATGACACGTTTTTTTAATAGTGGTGATGTTTTATTCCCTTCCTGTTCGTAATGCTGTTCTTGCTTTGGAAACCTGTAATAATTTAGACTTGTCAATATTTGTAAGAAACTGAATCATCTGCCATTTCTCAGCAGCCCAAGTCATGCTGGTTTCTAGCAAATACTTTTTAATTTGCACTTCAGAAAGACATCTGCATTAACGTGGAGTAAAGTTGCTAGATGATGATGTGGCCATGCTGCCTGTCTCCTTTTTTTGCCTTCCTCAGATAAAAGTTAAACTGACCACTATAGCAACAACCTTTTAATAGTGTAAAGTTAGCACTGCACCGTGATCTGACCAGTATGTGTACAGCTTTTTGGGGATAAATGCTTTGCTGATGGTGAAATAAAATCATTAGTGTGGGCAATACCATGTCCATGGCTTTCACCATAGGAAGGCTTGTTTTGTTTCTTACAGTCTGCAGCTCCTTTCAGATTTGACCTGTCCGGGAGCGGGTTGCTCAGATAACGCCACGTCTCCCCCCATGCCCATGCATTCAGAATCAGGTATGCAGTACCTGCTCTTCCCTCAGGTGCCAAGTCCCGTGCAGTGTTTTGTGGTACTGTAACAATTGCGTTGTCTGGGTTGCTCTCCACAGGAAGGGGGGAAGGTATCTGTGCGCACCTGATAAGAAAATGTCAGCAAGAAATGGGCAGAGCTGTCCCACTGTGGCTCATGTGTAGCAGAAACCTCAGCGAGCACTATTGCATTGTACACTAGAACTGGTCAGTGGGCAACTCCTTGGTGCTGGGAGCTGGTGCTATAATGTTTTGATTTACACCTTGTTGCAGGGAGCTTTGTTTATGTGTAGTTTGAACTCTTGAGCACAGTGTACATTTTGAAATTTTACTGGGCAAATCACTTTGCGGTATCTAAAATCTTGCTTACCATGACATGCAGTGTCATGAATGCTCTTTTTTTTTTTTTTTGTACTAGATGAGTATTACCAGTGATGCTTTGCTGTAGCAGTTCATTGTCTGATTTGGGTTTTTTCTGTATTGGTGAGTGACAGTAACAGAAAAGCAAGAGCCTCCACATCTCTGGTATCATGAGTTTTCACCGTGGACTGGAGTGTTCAGAGGTAATACCTAATATGGTCAAACGACTGTACGTAGACTAACTGTAATCATTGTCAATAGCAACCTGAATTTCTCTATTGGGGATTTACACTAGAGGGAA
>NW_010410091.1:0-22449 GCF_000710305.1 Buceros rhinoceros silvestris | reverse complement strand
AGAGCGTATTCTAGGAACTCTATGAACAGCTGGATTAACAGCTCTGGCCAAGGGTGTTAGGAAGGTTAGAGATGGTATAACTCGTTCTGAATCACAAAGCAATATGTCTTTCTTGTGATTGCAGAACAGATTCACAGCTCCTCTCTAAAGCATGTGCCTATACACAAAACCTACCTGTACAAAAGTTAATTCAGTCAGAGGTTTGATTTATACCCCCCTCGCATTTGTAAACTTGACAGGATTAAAAAAATAAATAAATAGATGTGGCCTTCCTAGAGTTTTTCCTCTAAAAGTGATTGCACTATGTAAAACACACTGTACTTTGCCCAGCGCGGGCATTTCTTGTGCTGCTGCAATGCTTTGTATACCTGGAGTGCAGTGCAGACGTGGCTCTAGCACTCACGTTCTGACCTACAAGCTGTTGCTTGAGTGGATGTAATTGAGAAGTTTTCTAATGTTGCAAGATCTCCATCAAATTCACTGCAGTCTGTACTGTCGAAGTATGTCAGTGATCTGACTGAAAGAAAACCCTCCTGCTTACCAGAAAGGTAAAATTAAATAAAAGCTGCATGACCTGTTCTTCGAAGTGACTGGTGGTGTTTCTTGCTCCCTCTGTGAGCATTTTACAGTGCTCTTGTGGTCCAAATTCAAAGTGCACTCCCTGCCCTCAGGCACTTGCCTGAGGTTGCTTTGGTCTGCAGTGTCAGCTCTTCAGACTGAGGGTGGCCAAGTTTTACAAGACAGTGTCCATGTAGGGGGAACCATGTGAATTTGTTTTTAAGCCAATAGCTGGGTCTCTTGCAAGCAGACAGGGTTACAGCATCTGTGTGTATGTCTTTGAAAAAAAAAATATATTCAGCATATTCAAAATGAGATTTAAAATTTATTTACATAATATTCAGGAACTTACGTAACATTTCCGGACTGTTCCAGACATGAACACAATGGACACATCCCCCTGCTACACAACCCCCCAGTTAAATTTACTTTTCTAAATAGCATTCTGAAAGGAAGATTAAAAAAAGGAAAAAAACAAGCTGAGCAGAGGAGAGCAAGCAAATACAACGTTATGGATGTTAGCTACCAACTGGCTGAAGCATCATCTGGCAAGATGAACGTTGTCAGACCACACACCCTCATCGCGGAGCCTTGCTGCTGCCACTGGCAGGTCCACGTCGCTCTCTCATGGTCCAGCTTGCCACGGTGAGCAGAGAGCTCCCCTTTGGCACTGTGACCAAAGCAGGGTTTCTGCCTTCCAAGTGCCCGCAGCACAGGCATGTTGTTACTTCTGTGTGAAGGCAGCAGGATAACATTGCTTGGGTTCATTGGTCAGGGAGGACAAGGGACATGGAGGGAGGGGGAAAGAAAAAGGCACATCAGGATGTCTGAATTTTATTTCATTATGACCATCCATCCCTATATTTCTTTTTACCTCTGATGTTTAGAGTGCAGAATTAAATAATCAAACTGTAGCACTACAGCAGGAAGTTCAAAACTGAGAAAGCGTTTAATCTTCAGTAGGCAACGCTCAATAAAAATAGGGAGGGAGAAAAGCATAGAGGGAACCAGGTCGTGTAGCTTAAGAAACTTACTGATAGAAACATCAGTGCAGCAAACTGCAAAAATAACTTGAGAGTTAAAATTGTTGATAATTGCCTTGCTCCTTAAAAAACAATGACAGCAGCTTAAAAATCAGTATGCTGCTTTTCTCTGGTATTTGACAGGAAGAGATGAAGGCAGTGTTTACACTTGCAGCAGGTTTTTTGAATCAGATTTCCCTCTTTCAAAGGCTTCAGTTCCTCCTGTTGAGCTCACAGAGCTGCTGTTCATCTACATTTGTGTGAAAATGCTTGCAGAGGGATGAGGGGACACCCAGAGGAGTAAATGTGGCCAGCTCAGCTAATAGTCTCCTGTGAATGTCAGTTCTTAATGAGGTGTGGATGTGAACTAAAAGCTAAGACATAACAACATTTCAATATTAAAAAGAATTCTTTTTAAAAAGAAGTTAAAATCAGAGTTTGTTCCTGGCCCAGCTATAGCCTGCGGCAGTAGAACACTTAAGAAGCTGCTACTGCAGTGAGGAAGTTTCCCGGCGCTGCACGTCTTCTTTTGTCATTCTTACGTACTTCCTGGTCTTCCTCGAGGGCGGAAGCCTTGTTTCTGTTTTGAGGCTGATCATATCTTGCAATAGTGGACACACCGTCCATAAACCTGGTCTTGTAGAGGACATTCGCATTGTTAAACATTCCATCCTTCAAGGACACTACAATAAACTAAAACAAAACGGAAAGCTTAAGGTAAATGCTGCCATCCAAATAAAGAGTTTAAACAACACTGGAGAAGACTTCTAAAAAGATGATTCCTTTTACTTCATCTGGCTTAATGTATTAGTGGTAATTCTTCAGAAAATACTCTGAACGTAACTGAAGCCCAGCAGGACATGCTCAGCAGGTTAACATACACCCACAGCCCAGGCATTTTCCACAGCTAACAACATACAGCTCTGTCCACATCCCAGCACCTGCCCCGGGATGCAGTCCACACCTCAAAACACCCATTCATGGCACATCAGTCACTGGGAAAAACGTTGCCACTGATTTTGTAAGAATGCCAGATAGATAGATAGATCTTCCATAAGCTAAAGATATCACTCAAATTATTTTACAATACTGGTAACAAATGCTCCCCTCCTCTCCTGTGATTTGGAAGGACAGTATCCTACCACAGAACAGATACAGGTACTGCCTTTCACTTGGAGTAGGAAGTTTCTTCAGTTCTACAGTTTTTTCATGCACAGGCCACAGCGATACAGAGATTCTTCCCACTAGCACCTGGCTCATTTCAATAGGGTCAAAAATAAAATATTTTTAAAGCTCAGGTTAAAGAGTTCTAGCAAAAAAAAAAAAGTTCAGGACATGGGTCATGTCTGAAATTGATCATACCACAGATAGATAGATACTCTTCACTATTACTACTACTACCACCTAGTTTTCAGCCACTGTAGCAACTGCATACATTACGATGTAACACTTAGAAGCTTCACAGTTGCTGTATCATCAGTGTAACTTGCAGTTGAAACAAGTTAGAAACACACCACACATCTCTGGAATAGAACACTGGCACAGTTGGGACTCTTCAAGGACAGGCCGCCTCTGAAGATAATGAAGTGCATAAGTAAACGATCACAGAAGTTTCAAGATCATACCTGGGAGTGCCTGAAGTGAGTCTGAATCATCTGCCCAATATTCTGGGTATGAGAGAGATCAAGGGCTGCATCCACTTCATCCAAGATGTAGATTGGGGCAGGTTTAAAGAGAAGCATGGCTAAGATCAAGGACAAGGCCACCAGTGATCTAGTACAGAGAACAAAACAGTTATGTTTTACCCTCTTGTCTGAGAGGCTTTGGCTTATGAACGCATTTGTTTGGTAGTAACGAGATGCTCCCTCAAGAGCAGATTCATGCTATGAGTTCTGAAGAGACAGAGTAACAGCTCTGCCACGACTTCTGACTTGGCCACTTCTGCCAGAAATGGCGAACGTTACCGACTACTTTATCAGAAGATTAGGTTAGTAGGGTGACGATATTTAAAATCATGCTGCTGCTTCACTTATTTTTAACGCTGAGTTTTGCAGTGCTGTGTTTCAGTGGTTTTTTTGAAGCATTTTCTTGAAGCATTCTGTCCTTCAGAGAGTTCCATGTCTGTCTCACCTCTTCCTAATCCTGTTTCTGCTTTTCAGTCTGTTGGATTTTTCCTTAGAAGTGGAAAGAAGCACATACCCTACAGAGCAGGTGTAATCACTCGGAGAAGGGAACTGTCACCATGACACTACTTTAACACTGGGACAGAACTTGTCTGTATAGATTTTTGAGGTTACAGCTCAAAGGCTGGAACATTTAATTCAACTACCTTAGTACTACCTAGAGTTCACTGCAGTTTTCTCAACACTCAATTTTTACATCACTTTTCAGTGGAGAAAAATCTTGTTATCATATGCCAAGTAATGCACTGTTCTGAGTTGGATTCCTCCTTGAGTTCAACTGAATTAATGCCTTCAATATTACGTGAGGTTGGAAAGAGACAGAGTCCCTGACTTGACTTTCCAAACCTGATCTTTTGGAAAGGCAAAAAATTAGTAATCGCCTACACATATCAATTATATATACAATGGCAATGGAAAACAACCAGCCCACAGAGTTCACCAACCTTTGTCCTCCACTAAGTTCTGTTAAGTTTTCCTTCCAGGTGTTTCCTAAGGCAATTCTAAACTCCAGACCATCCAAGACATCATGTGTTGTAGAGGGGACTAGCATAGCTTTGGCTCCTGGTAGAAGCATTGAGAAAATGGAACCAAAGTCTTCATTCACCTGGAAGTCAGACCAAAAAAGGTGTATGTACACGCATTGAATCAAGAGCACAGACAGTTAAAAACTTCATGGTAAGCTGCACTACACTCTGGACACCGTGTCCAATTTAACCCAATGAATTCTTGTGTCTTGAAGATGGACACATACAGGATAGTGACAAAATACTAACATAAGGCGCATGCTGTTGTCTCTGTATTGAGAAGAGAAGCAACACCGAGGGAAATATATAACGGGCACTTTATACTAAGCATTTTAGAAGAATGAGATGAAAGAAATATTGGAAGGCTTCTTAATGCTATCAATCAGCCAAGGAATCGGTTATGTGCTACCTCACATCTGTTAACAATCAATCATTTAATTGTGATTTCTCCCAATTAAAGACAATTAAAAGTATAAGCACCTCACAAGAGGCACACACTGGCATCTTCCCCACTCCTTCACTTCCCAGAATTACTTAAGCAATGTCCACATGTTTGATGGGATGCAATTTTGTAAACATACATTCCTTGATCTAGGAAATATTAATCTGAGAACGCACTTACTCCACCACAATGATGGTTTTAAATGCAATTCACTAATTTTTGCCAAACAATATTTTGCAATGAAATGGTGCCATTTTGTCAATGATATCTTGAATATGGTCAGTAATAATTAAAACTGATACTTCATTTGTGTACGATTTAATCTTACATATAATCTAATCTATCTTAGAGGCAGAAAAGTCCAAGTTCTCCTGGTACAGCAGAAAAGAATGTATCAAGAGCTTTCCATTGGAGAAAGGGGAAAAAATCATACACTTTTGTTACAGTTCATGATGTGAGAGAACTAGTAAGATGGCAGAGCACTTGGGTAACAGAAAGATAAATTAGCTGTTGCTCTATTCCAGTCCTGTCAGGACAGGAACTGTAGCCCAGGTCCGCAGCCCCATATTGTACGGGGCTACAGAGAACCAGAAGATTTTAACTCTCAAATACTGTTTTATGCAAACAAAAAGAAAAGTAAACCGTATCACTGCTTTGTCCAACCTCCGTGTGAGAGACATTGCTTTCAGCATGCTGGTAGCTCAATCTTCCTTAAATTTTTGTGGGTACTACAAGGGAATGGTGAAGTAATTTTGCAGGTTTAACTGTTTCTTTAAGATTCCGAGAGAATTCAGGTCTTATTCTCAAGAGTGAGATAACACAGGAGAAATGAAGTGGCTGTTTTATAATTTTAATACTAGGCAAGAGAGATCAGTACTGGAAAGAGACATCTTTTTTCCATGCAAATATGCAAAACAGTAATCTAAGAAATCCGATCCTCTGCTAAAATGTGAGGATTAGATTTCAAGTGTCATACCTTTTTCCAAGCAATATTTAAAGTTTCAGTCTTCCTCTGGTCAAGTTCTTCAATAGTTGCAAGGATTTTTAACTTGTCATTCTCTACAATTCTTTTTTTTCTTATTAATTCATTGTACTAGCGCAATGAGAAGAAAAGATAGATTTCAGTGAACTTTGTGCTCAAATACATTTTGTGCTTATCTTACAATTTCACTGTTTATCAGTTTTCTAACTATGAAATAAATAGCTGTTAACCACAAGTTGAAATCCAAAGTGTTCCTTTAGCTGTATGTGGGATTTAAGTTTTAGGATATTATTTGCAGATTAAAGTATTACAATTTTCAATAGGCAAAGGGGAAGACAAACATTACTCTGAAAGTTAAACTCCCCTTGGAAGTTAATCACATTTCATTTGCTTTTTCATAGAAGAAAGGATGCTTCTGGAGGCTGATAGGAAGAACAGGCCAATTCTAATCATGAAACTGCTGGAAAAGTTGAAGTGTCAGTCAGTGGACAGTTTCGAGACAATCCTGAAATACCTTCAGGCTATTGTGCTTAAAGATGACCAGTTTTTTCATCTTCATTTTTCCTTTCATCTGCAAGCTTTGTTAAAGTATGTAATTCTCAGATAATGTAATGGACACCATGAAGCTTGCCTAGTGATGCTGCTACCAATTTAAGACAATTGACTGAGGTAGGGAGGAATGAAATTATTATTATTCCATCTGAAGTCAAGACTATGCATAACCTAGAAAACTAGTGTGCAAGTGAATTGTTCAGAAATGTAAGATTAGTATATATTTAAAAAAAAAACTAACAAAAGGTTTCCTGCTGTCTCATGAAAGTTCAATTATATTTTTTAGTGTACTCAGAAACAGAGCATACAAAAACACAAAGCTACATTATACATGATACCATATACCCGAACTGCCCAATCTTTACATGTTAAAGCACAGAATGCTTACCCTCTCCTCTGTGTCAGAAAGCATGTTCATAGCTCTCATGTTCACGTTTCTCCCCAGCTTTGCTTTAGACTCCTGCAATTTCTGCAGATTCTCAGCTGCTTCTCTAGGATCATTAGCTTTGAAGTCATAGGCTGTGTTTGGCTGACCAAAAAGTGATTTATCTGCAGCTATCCACTCATGCTCTTTCAGCATTCTGGTCACCTGTAAATAAGAAGATATGCTGAGGGTTGTTTAACTTTTTTCCTTTTCAAACGTAAATGATAAATAATTAAATCTGGAAAAAAAAAATCCAGATCCTGAAATTCTCTACAGCACTCTACAACATTAATTCTGTCCTAGCACAGCACAGGTGCATACCTTTACAATGCTTCATGTGATTTCCAAGACTGTAGATGAACCAAAATTTTAAGGAAGCTTTCACATGCACCCATCACATTGACTTGGAACATGTTTTTCTACATCTGGACAAAGCCATTGTCACTAAATGTCAGGATTAGCTTATTTAATTAGTTAACTCATTTGTCCATACAGTCAGAGTGTTCTTCTCATTGACTGACCTCTCACTCTGATCTAGTCTCTATTAGTCCATACTGATAAGCCTCATTACAATTCACAATTACCACCCCTCCTCCTGGGGTAAAACTTCTCATGTCAAGAGCCGCAAATATGACAGCACTTAGTAAAAAAGCAGGCTACTTTGTTTGCACGTGTCAAGGGAAATAACCACTCTTGGTTACAAGGTGCAAGGAAAACCACCATTCTGAAATACCTTGGCAGCTGCATCAATAGTGTCTTGATGATGTTTGCTGATGTTGTTTTCTAATGTTTTAATCTGAAGCTGCAATTCATTATTTTGTTCTCTGTATTTTGCCCTCTCTTTAGCTTTGGCTTCAATTGCTTTGTCCTGTAACAGAATTACTCCCTTTTGCTTGGACAGCTCCTCCTGTGATTTCTCTACAGATTCCTGAAAAGCAAATCAAACAGCCACGTATTAGCTTCTTTTAAAGGCTGATGTTAGCTATTAGAAAAGAAGGACACAATAAAGAAGGAGAAAAAATACACATGGTAATTAAGCCAAAAACTAACCATCTGGGCTAAACATAACCCAGTGCTGGCAAGAAAATCCTCATGACAAGATACAAACTATAATTTGAGTTTTAGGGGATCCTATCTTCCATAACATCAAAACAGGTAAGGAAACATAGTATTCACTTTTACCTTTGTCTTAGACAGTTCATCTGCCATAGCATTCACTTGCTCCTGGTAGGATTTGATTGCTTTCTCTGCAGCCTCTATCCGTTGTTTAAAGGAGGCCTGTTCTTGTTTTAGCCCTTCAAATTCCAGAACTAAAGATTCAAGTTCCTGGGGAGATGTTTTCAAATTTATCACAATTACACTTACACATAAAGAACTAAGATTCAGGTTGATGTAGTGAATACTGTAGAAGATTAACAGTACCCATTCTTCAGCAAGGGGACAATCTCAACAGAAGAAAAAAAAAAAAAGGCATCAGCATTTTCTGTGTCAGTGATTACAGAGTAAACATCTAAGTTTAAGTTCCAAAACTGACAGTATTAAAACTTCAAGAGAATTAAAACTTTCTGGTTACTGTTATCACTTCTGACATGGAGAAAACTGTCAACAAAGCTAAAGTTTTACCTGCTGCTTTTCTTTCACTTGTTTGCTTGAAGTGTCCGCTTTCTTCTTGGCACCATCTAGTTTCTGCTGGGCATTTTTCAGTTCTTTTTCAGATTCTGCTTTTGCATTTTTCATTTTATTCTCTAATGCCTTGTATTTATCTTCTGCTTTCTTTTGGTTCTCTTCAGTTTTCTTTAATGTCTCTTCACACTCCACTGAATCGAAAGTACAATACTGAGATTGGGCATTGTTCTTATCTTTAAACGTCCATCCTGAACAACAACTGAAACAAATCGTCTTTGCCTCTAACAGAAAGAAGTGGTTGTGTGTTTGCAAGTTACTGCTGTCAGCTATTTCAGTGGTTATTCCAAGGCAGCATGCTATTGTTACCAGTTATCGTTAGGTTACCAAAGAGACAACTTTAAAACTAATGAAAATAAGCCTTTTTTTCTTTTTTGGGGGGGCAAGTATATGCCAAATCACACGATCAAGTAATTAATCAGATGGCTACCTAATAATACATCACCCAATCCCCAGAATACTGTATCTACATATATCACCTCTGTCCATCTTTAGATGTTTTGATGTTTTTCTTATTGCTGCATTGGCTTCCTTTTACAATTTTCCTTAGCTATATGAACTGTACTTCTTCCCACCTTTTTCTTGGTATGCAAACTAGTTATACTGTTAACCTTAAACACCTACAGAAACAGATAGCTTGGAAAAAATAAAGATTACTCAAATAGAGGCTAAATCCCTTCTAGAACTTCCCAGAAAAGTGATTTTTCCTTTTATAAATACAGTATATAAAACAATAAGAATAAAACCTTTACTACAAGAGAATGACCAACCTTATGGGAATTACCTCTATGCAAGTCTATTGCAATTACATATTTGTTACATATTCCAAAATACAAAGTTAGTATTTTCAAAGCAAAAAGTATTTTTCTCTGAAGCAAAAACTCTGCCACTCAAGCAGCCGAACATCCATCTCATTCTCAGCAATTAGTTTTCAGTTAAAAGATTAAGAACACATTTGTCACCAATGGTTTTCTCCAGGGCAAGCAGCTCTTCCTCTTGTTTGTGATAAGCACTTTGATGAAGCTTTGCCTTCAACAGCTCTGCTTCCTCAGACTTCACCTCCCACTGCTGCTTCAGTTGCCGGTACCTTTGAAGGCAATAAGGACAGACGCTGCTATAGTGAAGGGTACCCAGCACCTCAGTTCCACAGCTGAAGTAAGCAGATAAATACTTACGCTCCCATTCAAATGTAAGATAGACACAGTGATGACTGTAGCACAAATAAGCCCAAGTGCATTAAAGTCTGATATAATCTAATGTTAACTGAATTTTGCAGGTAAGTTTTTATATATGTAAACTCCTGGTTACGTAGCCCTTATAAAACATATTAAACACAAACAAATGCAACATATTGACCTTGACAACAATTCAGAGTTCATGTTTTTCCAAGCAGCAGCATGACAGATTCTAGATTGAAGCACTACAGAAAATATATATAAAAGCGAAACTTATTTCTGCCTTTTGGTTATATTTCTGCAAATCTACTACAACTCAAAATAACAGCTGGTAGGGAGCACACTACCTCCTAACTCGGAACTAGCTCCTTATGGGATTATGACGGAACTGACTAAACATATTTTTATATTCCATCTTTTAGAAAGATCTTCAGTAACTGAGCAGCTGAAAATCAAAGATCCTTTAAATTATTTAATTTAAATTCTTACAGCAGTGTTACTCAGATAATCCCCTTTACTATCTCCATACTTTCCTGGGAGAAAAATAAGCCCTATCACAAACTGAACTTCTGTATCAGGTTAGAAAATACAGCTGGAACAGATCCATTCTTCAGTGGACTTAATGAAACTTCGGAAAACTGCCAGGTATTTCAAGAAGATATTATTGTAAGCCATTTTCCCCCCTGTATTACCCAAGTTTTGTTGCATGTGTTATCTAAAAACTACATTTGCTTGTTGATTGCTGTACTTACAAATTAAACTGGGGGGAGAGAGGGAGGAGGGAAGAAGAGAATTACTTCCTGCATACCGTATTCTCAACAAGCCCTATGCCCTCCAAAAATTTACTCAGTCACATAAGAGAAATGATTGACATTTTATAGGCCAAACCTTACTTTTCAGCAACACTCTTCAACCTTGCCAGCTCATTCTCTACAGTTTCCAGTTCAGATTCCTTTGTCTTCAGTTCTACTGCAACATCTTTCATTTCTTGAAGTTTAGACAAGATAGGTGCAGCCTGTGAGGACGCACCTGTTCAAGGAACAAAAAGCAAAGTCAAGGTAATTTCAAGCAGACTAATGGATTCATCACTGGCAAACAACAGATTCTAAATGTTAATAACGATGCAGGTTGATGATTTATTTTAGTTACAAAGCAGAGAGGCTGCTGAAGTTACCGTTCTCAGTGGAGAAAGACTATCTCTGCCATCACAGGATTTAGTTCTGCAGACTTTGAATCCTACACGTGCATTTCTTGAGAAATCAACTAACTTTTCATAATTTATTAATCATTAATTACTTCAAAAAGTGCTCCAGTTCAAAACACTTCTCCTTCCAAGAGGGTTATATAGTCAAAGATCTAACTACTTAAAATCGAAACTATTTTATGAAAACAATTTGCCATTCATTTTTTCTTAGTCTAATCAATCTTACCTCAGCTCAAGACCGACAAATCTTTGCTCAAACAGATCATATTAACCCCAGTATGAGTACAAACAAAAAGCTTACTGTTCATTTTTATAACAAACATGCAAAGCAGCAGACAAAACAACAAACACACAGTATTCTTATGAGAATAAAACCATCCATTGCCTCCATGCAGAGTGCCCTGGGGGTCAAACGTATCTCCATCCAGTGTAACGCTTCGTGTCATTATCCGTTTGTCAAAGGTCACTTTCTTAGCGTTATCCATGTTATTACAGATCAAAGTGCTTCCAAAGACATATTCCATTGCTTTCTGCAGTTCAGGTTCATATTCAACTACAGAAAGGGCTAAATGTGCATTATCACGACCAGCCTAGAAAATAAAAGAAACGCAGTTAGTGTGTTTAAGTTACAAGAATTCTCAAATGTAATGTCTGTCTTTTCTTGATAAAAACAACATTACATTTTAAAATAATTTCAGTTTAAAGTGGAATAATTACAATCCATTTAAACACTGCATAGCCAAAAGGATACAAGGGAAAAAAATAAAACCAAGATACCCTCAAACCCTGTTGAAAATGTTATTAGATAACCATTAAGCCCACGTTTTTAGCAAAGAAACAAAATGAAAAAAGTAAAATGGTGTAAATAGTGTATGTATTTACATACCAAGGTTTGGGCCAACTTCACCGTGTTTTGTCCAACACACCTGGCCGAAATTTTGTTTAGTGGAATGATGGTGTATCGACGCTTCAGTTCACCTTTTTCTAAAAGCTTTTTGCCAGTAACCTCAAATGAGAAGAATTACAAAGCACACCTGAATGCAAAACTGAACGGGTAAAGACAGACAGCAAGGCATTGCAAGAGGAATATACTGTTGCCAGCAACTATGTACAACTCCCTTGACCCAATTTAAACATGTTCGTGGCTCCAAACCACGTCTTCAGCATTCAGTAACAATGCACATGCTTGCTAACCCTGAATCACGTGACCTCATCTCAACATCCAGAGTACTGTACTGAAGCAATAAACATACCTCTGTGTCCACAATAATGTTATAGAGCTTCCCTCCGGCCACCGCTTCTAGGGCTTTTGCTTTGGACAGATCTTTTACAGTGATAAGAGACACAACAGGGCCTTTCACATGGTTCGGATTCCAATTTTTTTCTGGATCTCTTAAAATAAATTTAAATTATGGTAATCACGTTTGTTTCTCTCCCATATATCATAAAAACTTTATATTTAAAAAGTCATACTGCTTATTATACTAGTATAAGAAATTCTAAATTCTACCAGCCAAAAAAAAAAAAAAACCAACACAGAAAAGGCTCACATTAAATACTTCAGGGCAAGAGACTTCTCATTAAATAGTCAGTTACAAAGTCATTGGAAGAATGTCCTTCCTGATTTTGGCATAACTTGTTCACACAATTTTCAACTCATTTTTACTGTAGGTTCTATTATTAGCACAGCTATAGGAATATGTTCAGACCGATCATTATGTAAATGAATAAATCTGTGGATACATATCTGATTGGTGGAGACAGATACAATGTTGACCTCCACAGAGCAAGACTGCTGCTCTGAGTACTCAGGCAGGACTCTGAAAAGTAGTGATTACGTATTTTTGCAGTTTAGCCCTTTGGATTCTATGGTTTTAGCTGCTGAAGGTGAGTTATGGCTTGCAAACACCACCATATAAAATTTTAAAATTCCAGTGACTTTGATAAAGCTGTCATTAAAAAATGACTGTATCACTTTCCCCGCTGCCCGTTAATTCAGTTAACATTTCCTGACTTCCCCAACCTACTCCCCTTTGCTTGCATTGTGGGTAGATCATCATTATTCCCTGGCTGTAAAAGAAAGGCAACAGCTAAGCATTTGATGGAATTATCTTGCAAGTCCCATAAGCTACACATAAAATGCTCCAAAAAGCACTTTCAGATGTCTTTTAGGATAACACCGAGATCTTACTTGTATTCAAACTGTAGATGAGGAAACTTTGCCATTAAGCCTTCATACAATTCTCTCAGCTGGGTGATATCATGAATCAATGCCTTCTTTTTTGCTAAAAGAGCTTCTTCTTTCTCTTCTGAAGAGTTGAACACAAGCAGCAGACAAACATCCAGAGCACAGAAATCTATTAGCTTAAAAACTGGTACACTACACTGCTCATCCACATACATGTAGAGAATACTTGATTGAAAGACTTTCTAAAATTCTTTGTAAATTTTCAGTTTAGCCAAAATAACACTATCACAATACCAAACATGCAGAGAGAGTGTTTAAAGTCTAATGTGCATCTCTGAATGCCATGCTGGAATATCAATTTAGTATTGAGTATCTTCTGCAACAAACATTATCTGGCATAAGAAACAAGTTCAAGAAGTGTGTTAGGTAGGGAAAATGAGGAAGGAATAGTGCAGTTGGTCTCTTTTTCCATCTAAATTTTAGATGGAATTTAAATTTACCATCAAACTTTAAAACATTTGTTCTAAAGCTTATAATAGCGAATTATTTTAAACAATTTTCTGTGGAAGACAAGAGCTTGCAGAACTTTGACCAGAGAAATGTCTTTATGGGTGAAAGTACTATACTTGTTTTTTCAGATCCTTCTTCAACTGGGTCTGGCTGGGGTGGAGCTAACTTCTCCCTCAGCAGCCCTTACAATGCTGTGCTTTTTATTTTCAGCAGAAAGCTGTTGCTAACACACCAGTTTTGGCTACTGCTGAGCAATGCTCTCACAGCATCAAGGCTGTCCCTCCAGTTCCTCCTCCAAAGGCCAGGAGACTGGGGTAGGCAAAAAGTTGGGAGGGGACATAGCCAGCCCAACTGACGTAAACAATATTCCATACTATATAAAGGGGTCTCAGCAATAAAAACCTAAGAGCAAGAAGGAGGGGAGGGGGCATTAATTATTAAGGCATTATATTACATTATGTGTCTTTCAGAACAGCCACTCTGCATACTGAGGCCCTGCTTCCCAGGAACTGGATGGACATTGCCTACTGATAGCAAGCAGAGAGTAAATCTTTTTGTTTTCTTTTGCTTCTGTCTCTGACACCACCAGTGCCAGCTGCCTCCAAAACAGACCTGCTGCTGGCCAAGGCCATCAGCGATGTTGGTAGTGCCTCTGTGGTAACACATTATAGAAGGGTTAAAAACCGCTGCACAACAGCAGTTGGGAGGGAGGAGTGAGAAATGTAGGAAAGAAACACCTCTGCAGACACCAGAAGGAGGAGGGGGAGGATGTGCTCCAAGTGGTAGAGCAGAAATTCCCCTGCAGCCTGTCACGAAGCCCATGGTGAACAGGCTGTCCCCCGGCAGCCTATGGCAATCCACAGTGAAGCGGATATCCACCTGCAGCCTGTGGAGGATCCCACGCTGGGGCAGGTTGACACACCCTGAAGGAGGCTTTTACCCTGTAAGAAGGCCACACCGGAGTAGGCTCCTGGCAAGACCTGTAGACCCCACTGAGGAGCCATGCTGGAGCAGTCTGCTCCTGAAGGACTGCACCATGTGCAAAATCCCGCACTGGCGAAGCTCGTGAAGAACTGCAGCCTGTGGGAAGGATCCATTTTGGAGGAGTTCACTGAGGACTGTATTCCACAGGTTGAACTCTAAGGTGTGAGGAGGAAGGCGTGGTGAAGACAATTTGTGATGAACTGGCTGCAACTCCCCATTCCTGTCTGACTGCACTGCTCCAGGGGAAGAATCAGAGAAAATCTCTAAGAAGGGAGGGGTGGAGGGGACAGCGTTTTAAGGTTTGTTCCTATTTGTCATTTTCCTACTCTATTTGATTGGTAATAGATTAAAATAATTCCGCTAAGTCAAGTTTGCTCCTGACAGCAACTGGTCAGTGACCTCCTTGTCCTTATCTCGACCCACAAGGCTTTCATCAGATTTTCTCTCCCCTGTCCAGCTGAGGAGGTGAGTGAATAAAGCAGTTTGGTGGGCACCTGGCAGCCAGATCAACCCACCATACTTTTTATATTCCTTTTGAGATTCCCTCAAAATTATGGACCAGAAGTCTGTACAGACCTTCATAGTTTAGATCCTTCATTTGACTCTCTAGTTTTTCTTTTGTTTCTCTGAGAGTTTCAAATGCTGCTTTGTCTTTCTTGTAGCTTCCATCTATCTTCCTAACTTCAGCTTGTTTTTTCTTTAATTCTTCTTGTGCATAATTCAACTTCATTTGAGCCTGTAAGGAGTAGGAAAACAGAAAAGGAAACAGAGTAGGAAACAGAAGATCTCCAAAAACTTGCACTAACAAGGTGCTGATATCATTTGTAAAAATTACCACTGGTTGCAGAAATACCAAAAAGCAGCCTTGGTTTTTTGCAAGTAAGGGCACAAGTGATTTGGAAATAAAACCATAAATCATGTACTTAGATACAATAACTTATATTGGCACATGAATAGAGTTTGAGAAAAAAACAAAATAAAGTAGTGTGGGACACAGCTCTCCTTGTTATTTTCCACAAAAGAGATTTTCCTTCAACTGAGACAAGCAACATGCACTTCCAACTCTGAAAATTTAAATGCCAGCGTGAGAACTACCCCAGCAGAGGTTTCCTATCTTAAGACACAAGAAGTGGCATCTGTTTCACTCATGTGACTAGCACACAATTTAACTGAGGAGAAAATCATTTCTTCTGAACTCTCCATTCGCAGTCTCATGCATCTTTGTTTTGATTCCATAAATTTTACTATAGGAATCTCAGTAGTACAAATGCGTATCATGGACAGCAGTCTTAATTTCTTCTTATCCAATACGGTCAGTCACTTGAATACTGCAAGTCTTTATGTCTCAAATGCCAGTTTCTGTACTTCCTCACAGCAATGTCATAGCTCTTCCCTATTTGTCTGTATCTACGGAAGGGTATTTTACTTATTTTTAAAAATGACAAATTACTCGGTTTATCAAAAAGTCACATTAATGCAGATGCCAACTTGTAAAATATGTTGCACAGATATTCTGAAATCTTTTCACTGACCTTTCAAGAGTGTGTCATTTGCTTTTCAGACAATTTTCAAAAGAAGCAGGAAGGCTGGTCTGAGACAGGCAGAGCTTTTGTTCTTACCTGCTGAGCCTCTGTAACTGCTTTGCTGATCTCATTTTTGCAGGTCATCATCTGCTCAGCACAAGTAGCTTCTTCCCCATCACCATTGTTGGACAAGCCAGCAGACATAGCATTAAAATGCTGTTGTGCTGCAGCTAAAGCATCTGCATCTTTTTCACTCGCTTCCTGTAAAGCTTTTAGTTCTCCCTCCATCTTCTTTACTTTTTCCTCCTTTGACATTAATGCTTTGGAATCCTTCAACAAAACAAAGAGCAAAACCAAAAAAAAAAAAAGGAAGAGAGAACCTGAGTCCCATTAACTTTAAATTCATGTTCTTTAGATCAGGATCTAAGAGTAGCTTCATCAACAACATTTCTATCACCTTTTGTTGGATTTTGTGATCTTACAATTTGTCTCTGCATGTTTTCAAGTGTGTGCTTGCCCCATGAGTGCACAGAAGATGTACAGAAAGATGAAATATAGGAAGGTGGCAACTCCAAGAACTAGGAGAAATAACCCTTTCTTCCCAATATCTAAAAATTAAAGTATTCTTCAGTGTTCCTCTTGCATTAAAAAAACATCAGCTGTCAGAAATGTGCAATGTAGAAATCTCTCTCTTATAATTTTAAGAATACCACACGTCCAGAAAGCGTACTCCTTTTGAAGCTATAGGGATCTCTCCTGAGCTTAACAGATGGTTGGAAACTGTAAAGAGTTGCAGTTTCTTTGTATATTCATCGCGTTTGTTTCTAATGGGAACCTACTACCTATGCTGCACAAATCGAACAATGCCCTTACCATGTTTCTGCCTTCCTGATGTAATTCTTCCCATCAGGAATTTTTTACCATAGGAGTTTTGTTAATAGACAAGAAAAACCAGCTGTTCCCCTCAGTCTGAATTAATATAGTGTTTAAAGAAAATCATATATAAAGGTCTTACCGCCTTCATACTTTTTACCAGTTCTTCATACTTAATCTCTTCATTTTTTAAGTTTTGCTTCTTGAGATCAAGGGCACTTTGTGCTTTAGTATGAAGTTTTTGAATTTCTGACAGAGCACCTTCCAGTGAATGGAGCGTACCATCAACCTCCTACAATCAAAAATAAAGAAAATTTAATTTAGGTTAAGAAACTGATGGAGTATTTGTAATATTTCATCTTCTGTTCACAGCTATATGTAGAAAGATATAAACATCCGATCAAGCAGGCAGTTAGACTCCAATGCAAACAGGTCAGAACATCTCTTCCCTCTGAAATTCAAACTAAATTGAAGCCGCTACTGAAGATCTACTTCATCCCATATCATGGGACACTGTCCCTGTACAAAAGTTGCATTTAGGCATCCAAAGACCGTATAAGCCATCCTGTATCTAACCAAATTTACTGGCCTCAAAACAGAGATTGGTACTGAGCTTTGTTGAACACGAGTTTAAAACTTGAAGTGTGTTTTTTTTAGATACATTGACAAAAACGGAGGAAAAAAAAGACCTCTGGGAAAACCTACCACTGAGTGCACAGAATGGAAACATGAGGGCAAACAGTTTATACTCTTCAGTAATTATTAATTTACAGAGACTGGAAGTAAAGCATTTCAGACAAATGAGAACTTTAGATGTATGACATTTAGACAATAGCTGAGTGACAGTGAGCAGTGTATAAACTAAACAACCTATCAGAAGATAAAAATTCAAGGGTATATTATGTGTAAAAATAATTCTCTTCTCATTCATACAAATTCTTGTATTCACATATTCAGACAAGCATGACTGTTCACACTTACCTTATCCCTTTTCTTTTCCATCTCCACTATTTCTTCATCAAGTTTTCTCACCTTCTCTTCAGTTTCAGCCACTGATTCCTGAAGCTCCTCTACCTTAGCGTGCATTTCCTTTAATATGTCAGCAGAGGATGACTTTGTCTCTTCAGCCACCACAAACTCATAAGCTATACACAAGCGGCTTAAGTGTTCCATTGTTCGTACCACTTTTTGGTATTCTAGATACGATGATCGATCCTGAAAGGACAACGGTAAAAAAAACCTAACCGCTGAAGTTTGCTGGAAAAATAATATTAAGTGGGACTTACACAGAAATCTTCTAAGCATTTCTACTAACATTATTATTAGTAATTAAGAGGAAGGATGCTCTATGTTAAGTAATATATTCAGTATTGTACATTGTAGGCCTGCTTAGGAAAATCTTAGATAAAGCAATACTCGTACAAATGATTGTATGGCAGAAATACCACTTGACACAAGTTTTTTAAGAATTAAGACATGTCTTTATCTTCTATTTTTACCTAGTTCTCTTGTTTACTCTTCTCCCTATATTGCCCCTCTAAGGTTTCCTGTAAGTCTTGAATATCACATATTCTGTATTCAGACAGAAGATAAAATTTATCTCTCTTAGAAGATTCTACAAAGCTTAAAAACGTGCGATTGTTTTAGTCACCACATACTGGTTCAGGGTTGCTGAAAGTACTTTTTCAGCACTTTAAGGGCTCTACCACTCTTCTAATTTTTCCATACCTCTCTCAATTTCTGCAAAGTTGGATTGATCTCCTCATTTAAGACCTGAAACACAGAACAAAGCATTTATATACCAATTTTTAAAAGTCTCATATATCTAAGCACAAATACTAGTTTCAGGTGCAGAAAATAAATATTCCACAAGTTAAAAAGAACACTACACTAGTTACTCAGGTATCTTTAACAAATATAAAAGAAAGTATACTTTCCAACATGTAGTACCTTTCGAATCTCTTTCAGTTTGACTTCCTTCTTCTCTATGGTTTTCTGGACAGTTATTTTCTTGCATTCATACATTCTAGTACCAGCTGCTTCTTCAACCATAGCTAAAATCTAAAATAAAGCAATGTGCCAGAAGTTTGATGTTTTTTCTTACGTTACATACATTCAACTCAGTTCTGAGTTGGACCTCTCATCTCCCTTCAACACCTTTTTTTTTTTTTTCCTGTCGTCCTCCCTACCTCAATATTGATTCTGGTCATTCAAAACAAATCAGTAAAACTTCAGACCAAAAATTCCCACAACTTTCTTACCTCTTGTGGCTTCATATTTAGAACTTTGGTAATTCGTCCCTGGTGACAGAAAGATAAAACAAGAATGGCATTTCCTGTGTACCACGCAACAGTAAAACCAAAAAATCCTAACCCAAAATACCCCAATCATTTTTACACTTTATAACTTCAAACATGATTTGGTTTTGGTTTTTTTTTCCTACAGTGGTGATCTTGTTTACTCAACTGTTAAGCTCTTGAACATTCACGCAAATTCCTTCTTCAGGCAGCAAGCTTGAAATGGCCCTTTTATCTTAGGTTCATCCTCCACATTCTCATTACATCTTAAAGGAGTAAGTGCCTGTTTTGTTCTAGAGTCTCACTGAGATCATGATGTTGAATAAGATCTTATATAAGTAATAAACTGACTTTTTGGAGATTTAGCTTATATGTAACCCTGGGGAAGCAGAATCAGTGTAAAACTGCTCTTCTACCTCCCACCCCCCACAAGTTGAGACAGATCCATTTGAAACAGTAAATCCTGCTCTGTTTTATTATTCCTTGCAAATATTTCAGGGGTTTGTCCAGTCCCTGTGTCGATGTTCACAGGCATCTTTTCAATTGGTCAGTTCCTCCCTTGTTAATTGTGACTTCAGAAGGCAGGTATATCAACATTCAAAATATTACCTAGCACGGAACACACCTAACAGGAAAGAAGATCTCTTGGTTTTTTAGCTTAATAATACAAACAACGGCTATTTGTTAAAGAGAGAAATATGAAAATACAATTGAAATTTGTTTTAGAAAAAGCTTGCTACATGAGATCCTGTGCTACAAGACACATGTTTTAGGGTCAAACTATGCTGTACGGGAACAGCTTAGCAAACATTTGATTTTTACTTAATAAGAAGTTGCTTTCCTCTGATTAGGTGTTCTTGAACTACCTTTCCTGCCTCAAATTTAGTGCAACTTCTATTCTTTTTGGATTTTATAAAGATGCACATCACACCTGCATAATGAGGAAGTGAGGGTTATTGACATTGAGTCCAACAGAACAGAAGAGATCCTGTACACGCGAGCTGGTAGCATTCACACCATTGATAAGATACTTATTTCTACCTCCAACGATAATCTGGAGAAGGAAAAGAAATGGAAGAAACTTTAAATTATTTTAAAACAACCTGACACTATCAGAATATAAGCTGTAATAAAGAATTAAAAAATCTGAGCAAAACCCATATAACATATATTTGCAGACACACATATATGCAACTATACAGATCAAACCATCTTATAAGACTGAAGAGATGTTTAAGATGTTTACATAAACCATAGGAAAGATCAGTCATTGAGGGCAATATTGACAAGAAAATTTCCTAACTCCACAAATTTTCACTTCCTTTTTTAAACCTGGGAGACATCCAAAAGATGCTCCTTTGTTCTTGTACACCAAATTTAACACATAGTTCAGATTTTTAAGAGGGAGATATAAAAGAAGATGAAAAAGACACAAAATACAGATATTACAGACTCACCTGCCTAGTGATGGTGATTTCGTCATTAGCTTCTAATCCCAGTGGACTTTGTTTCTTGTCAGAATTATCAAAGGTAATAGACACAGTTGCTTTATTAATTCCTGCTTGCCCACTTTTATAAACTAGATCTTGCAAGTTGGAAGCTCGCACCTGAATTCATGGACAAGATAAATACACCTTTGAGAGAAATTCATTACACCCAGCTTCAGGGCACTACTTTACCTTTTAGAGAAATGAATGGAAAATACGCAAATCTAGCTTGTAGATTTAGGAGTTCACGTGAGTGACAGACATAAGGGAGCTGCAAGGTGCCAGTATTGTAAAACCACAGGCACAGTGTGCTAGTCTACTTATAATAAGCCAGCTAACTGTTTCTGGATGAGATTCCTGATAAAAACTGAATGTTAAAAAAAAAACCCAGATGACTAGTTCAGTCACCAGTATATTTACTTAAAGAGGATATATTATTCACGATGCAGCTCATAGAGAAATTAAACAGGAAGTGTTCCTTGGAGGTCTACTGTATTTGTCTATGATCGGAGGGAGAGGGAGAATAAAAAAAAAAAAAAAAAAAAACCACCGGCAGAAAAGGATTTAAACTGTCTACTGTATTTGTCTATGATCGGAGGGAGAGGAAAAAAAAAAAAAAAAAAAAAAATCACCTGCAGACAGAGATTCAAACTGATGTCAGAGCACATAATTCAATTTTTTTTTTTTTAAGGAGTAAAGCAGATGTGTCATTTTTTAAGTAACAGGCATTGCAGGAAAAACAGTTTTGGTTTTTTTTTGATGAAACAGTCGTCTAAATTTAAAGATCTAATCGGCAGTGAAAAAGTTTATTACAGACAAAGAAGTTAGTGCCTTTAGCTGCAAAAGACCTTGGGCTTGAGGCTGATACCTTTTAAATGGATACTTTTAGTCTTATATTCTATGCTGCACACTTTGAGCAGTATATTGATGTGACTGTAGCTATTGTGGTAGTATACTGATGAAACTGGAACTACACCTTAATGTGAGAATGAGCAAGAATGACAGAGAACTAGTTTTACGAAATGAAAAACACCAAATAAATAAAAGTTGGGTTTTTTTGACAGAAGCACCACTTCAGGTTTTCTATCGGAGATCACTCAAGAAAGCAATATGAAACACTTCTGACAGAAAACCTTTCTTAAACACCCTCTCTCTTTACCTGTGATAGATTGGAGATTCCCAGCACGAAACAGATTGAGTCCAAGATATTGGACTTGCCACTACCATTCAAGCCAGTAATGGCATTGAATAATGGGTCAAAGCCACTAACTTCTGTCCTCTGAGCATAGGATTTAAATCCTTCAAGAACAATTGACTTGATGTACATCTTCTCTATGTTCCTAAGGGACCAGGCAAAGTATTCCGTCCAAGAGTATGACGAAAGGTATCTGGATTACAGTTCTAGACATTTCAAAGACAAAAAGAAAAAAAAAAAGTAAACGAATCTTACTGCATGCCAAACAAACAGCTATATGAGTGAGAAAACGTGAAAAAGAGCACGGAAAGGTGCCTTTTACAACAAAAAGAATACGCATTTATAAAGGGACAGTTCCAAGTGGCCCCAGATCCCGGAAGCATCCCAAAAACAATCTGCACGTCAACATTTTCAACCAACGCGACTTTACACAACGTCCATCGGTCCACGAAGACTGGGGCATAACCCTGGTTTCTCAAACACGGCCCATCAGCCAGCCAAGGAACGCGAAAGGCCCGCATCGTTCAGGAGAGGGGAGCTTCCCTTTCCGGCCCGCAGGCCTGCCGCCTGCTCAGTCCCCGCACCCGAGCGCTGAAGCCCGGAAAACGACGGCCTCGGCTCTGAGGCGCCATGAACACAGCCC
>NW_010410090.1:2690-2952 GCF_000710305.1 Buceros rhinoceros silvestris | reverse complement strand
GAGAGTTGGCTGCAGAAAGCTGGCTGTATGGATTTTGGTCCCGGCATTGCAGCTGTGAGGGGTGTTGGATCTGCTGTGGCCCAGAGCAGCTGTAGCGGCTGCTTCCTTCAGTCAGTGGGGAGCTGTGGGGTGGCACCAGAGGTACCTGGAGGGCAGGTCTACAGCTGCTTCTTGCAGGTGCTGGGGAGCCTTGGAACAGGCCCAGCGCCACCTGGCCAGCAATCCAGCGGCTGCTGCTTTCCACGGGCGGGGTCGGTCTGGG
>NW_010410090.1:2152-2544 GCF_000710305.1 Buceros rhinoceros silvestris | reverse complement strand
TGCTTCTTGCAAGGGGGGGGAAGCTGCGGGATGGTCCCAATGCTGGTTGGCGGGCTGCGCCGAAGGTGCTGCTTTCAGCACTTGGGGCTGGCACTTGGCTGGTCCTGGGTGATTTGCAGGTCAGCTGTAGAGCATTTGCACCCACCGCTGTAACTATGAGCAGCGCCGGCTCCGCTCTGGCCCAGGGTGGCTGTAGCAGCTGCTGCTCTCGAGCTGCACAGCGCCATGGGTCGACCCCAATGCCTGCTGCCTGACAGAGCTGCAGCTGGTCCTGTGAAACACGTGAGCACAAAGTAACATCCTCAACACCATGTGCTGGGCAGTGCTGGAGCTGCTCTTCTCAGCACTTGGGGCCGGCACTTGGCTGGTCCTGGGGTAATTTACTGGCTGAC
>NW_010410090.1:1464-1959 GCF_000710305.1 Buceros rhinoceros silvestris | reverse complement strand
TGGTTTGTTGTCCCTTGGGTGCCGGCGGCATTGAAGCAGCTTCTGCTGTCATGCACTGGCGAGCTGAAGGATTGCCTGTGGTGCCTGGTTGATGGTGCTGAGCCTGCTGCTCTCATACACCAGGGAGCTGTGGGACAGCCCTGATGCCACCTCACTGGAGCTGCTCAGACTGGCAAGCTCGGACTTGTCAGTGGAGGCTGTGAGGGAAGACAAGGAGCTCAGCAGCATGGCCTCCCAGCCCCGGGGCAGGAGGGGCCATCATGGTGCCCACAAACGGTTGGTCAATGAGCAGCAGCATCGGTGGGTGCCTTCTGAAGCGCAGGAGCTGCACAGGAGCAGGTGCCAGGGCCTGGGGAAGCAAATGGATTGTGAGGATGAAGTGACACATGCAAGGGATCACCTGGCAGAGCCCTCCTCCTTAGTCCTTCCTCCCTGAGTCTGTGGGGAGGCAGAGATCCCATGCCGAGCCCTTGATGGCTGGCTTGGCCAATTACC
>NW_010410090.1:0-889 GCF_000710305.1 Buceros rhinoceros silvestris | reverse complement strand
CCCCTGCCTCCGGGACAACAGCACTGTCTGGCATTGCAGTGGCGGTGCCTCTCAGATACCACTCCAAATGCCTGGTCACTCTGCCGTGACAGTTGTCTGCCAGAAAAGGAAGGGAGAAGTGTTGAGCCCCTGCTGCCCCAGCATCAGGCAGATCCAGGCTGTCCCTCCTGAAGCTGAGGACAAGAGTCAGGGGACAGCAGAAGGCCAGTTCCAGGGCAGTCCCTGGCCTGACACTGTGATTGAGCCTGACATCTTGTGACTTGGGAAGAGAGAAAACAACCTCTTGGAGGTTCAAATCCCCGTGGTGAGCGTTTCCGTCACAAACTGATCCTGGTTTAGGCAACGCAAGCAGTGGAAGCAGGTGCTAGCATGGGTAGCCTGTTTCTGGATGCAGCGCCGGTGGAGGTAGGCATGTTGGCATGCTGGGCACACCATGGCGCCATAGGACTTTCTGTCCCGCACAAGGTCCATGCAGAGGAGGCAGGTGCTGCTCTCCTCCAGAGCCACCTCCACTGCCTGCTCTGGGCAGTGCTGCCAGCAGAAGGACCTGGGGGGAAGATGAAAGAGATGGCAAGGCAAGGGGCGAAGCGCTGTTTTAACAAGGAGGGCAGAGGAACTGCAAAGGGGCCCCAGACCCTGTGTGGCTCTGGCTTCTGGGAAGTGTCCCTGTGGGTTCCTCGCTTGTGTATCCACTGCTGACAGGAGGGGGCTTGAAGACAAGGAGGCTGCTGCGGGAGGGCTGGCAGCCCTTACCTGTGAAGCCCAAAGAACTGGGTGACGCACTCACCCTCAGCGGCACAGGGGAGACGGAAGCTGCGGTCACACCCCTTCTCCCAGCAGGTGATGGCAGCGCTAACGAAGCAGTGCTGGAAAGAGAAGAGCAGCCCCC
>NW_010410089.1:3010-3220 GCF_000710305.1 Buceros rhinoceros silvestris | reverse complement strand
TACACACCACATTGGCGTATGAGTGATTCGTGCCGGCTCTAGCGAAGAGCCCACCGTGGGTCATGACATTTCGGGGGCTTGTGCGGGTCTCTGATTCTTCCGTGGAACTGATTGACCACGGGAGCGGCGAGATACCCGGCTGATCCAGTAAGGATCGAATTTTAATGTTTGGAAAGGCTGGAGCGGACCGCGGCTGCCTCTGAGTAAGGG
>NW_010410089.1:0-2796 GCF_000710305.1 Buceros rhinoceros silvestris | reverse complement strand
GCATTGCGGTCATGGGATCTGCCAAATCGGCGGGAGAGAAAGCTGTTTTTAAAACTTTTAAAGCTATAACAGTAGCAGCTGGGACTCGTGTGCAAGAGGGGCTCTAGCAGATTTGTTACGATGGGGACACCGCCGCAACTTTTTCACAGCCACAGACCAGGTTTTCTCCCCTGCAATCTGCGAGAAGCTTGGAAAAGATCTCTGGGACAGATATTTGAGCGGGGACGAACAGGCGGGTCGCTTAGCACAGACCTGGCATACGTGCAGCGACGCGTTGCAACAACTAGCAGCTGAGCAAGAGGCAAAGGCGGCCCTAAAACAATTGTGGGGAGTTAAGGCGAACGATCCGGCACCAGAAAATGGTGGCAATACTTTAAGTCCACCGCCCGGTAATGGCGGCACGCAGGCATGCCCCGTGCAAACGGACAAAAACTTTTGGGACTCTAATAAGATCCATATCCCATTGGCTCCGTCCGCACCCCCGCCACCAAATAACCCCCTGGATACTGATAACGATACCGATATGGATACTACCAGTCCACTGATCGCTACCAAATCAACACCACCGCCAGAAACCCCCGTCCGAGCATTACAGCTGAACTCAGGAAACAAAGTGTACAACTTCAGGAAATATTAGAAATGCTAGGAAATACCTATGGAAAAAACCCAAACCCACTCCGGCCGGAAGACATCCCCCTCCCCGCCAACAGGGACGACTCGGACTTAACGACAGACGACATGGAGGAATTACGTAAACACGCAGCTTTGCTACAAAATATATTAACCTCTGTGGACACCACGACAGGTAACCAACCTTCATATTCTGAACTCCAGAGGCAGCATGAACTGATGCCGCCTCGCATGGAGAAACTTAAAGAGCCCGCCCCAGCATCCAGCGCCATGGACCGCCGTCGCTCGTTCAATTGGTGGCATCGCTGCCTGGAGGACGATGGCTCAGAAGAATCCTTGAGAAAATACGAGCAAGATGTCCATGAGAAAGGATGGGAAAATGATCCTTTACACACGAACTGGCTGAGGAAGTATCAGTCCGCGCTGCAGCGTGGCTGCCCGATATGGGAACTGCATTGGACGCCGCGACTGCAGCGACCAAAACTAAGCCGACAGCGCCGCCGCGTGACCCATCTAGGGCAACGGAATTAGACAGCGTGACCGTAGCGACCAAAACTAAGCCGACAGTGCCACCGCGTGACCCATCTTGGGCAACGGAATTAGACAGCGCAACCGTAGCGACCAAAACTAAGCCGACAGCGCCACCGCGTGACCCATCTTATAATCACCAGACCTGATGGCGTGCTGTAATTGAAAATGGGGTCTTAGAAGGCTCAATTTGCCCAGGCCTAGGTGCTTTTCCTGTAATTACAGACCAGAATGGAAGACACACCTGGAACCCTATGGATTGGAAATTAGTAAAAGAAATTCAACGTCAAGTAATAGAATATGGGACAGAGAATTCGCAGGTCCAATCAATCAATGCTTCGTCACCTGTTCCAATCTATGGTCCTGACTCCTCATGATATCAGAGTACTCATGGACCTCATCTTACCCCCCACACAATTACTTATCTTTCAGGAAAAGTGGAAGCGACTAGTCGAACATGCAGTGCTAGACAACCTGGGCGCAGGGCCTGATAACCCCTTCCACGGCGTAACTGACCACCACTTGCTGGGCACAGGAGCTTTTGCAGATCCACAAGCACAGGCCGCATTTCGACCACAGGTGTTACAACAGTCACAAGCTTTAGCCCTCCAGGCCATACAAATGATGCCTCAAGTTTTTTCTCCCCAACCGGAATATGCCAAGATTTCGCAGCAACCTGAGGAGACATTTGCCAGCTTTGTGTCATGCCTCCATGTTGCCTTGGACACTTCACCTACTCTGACACCGGACGCCAAAGCAGCAGTAGCACGAGACCTTGCCACTCAAAACTGCTCTGCGGCATGCAAGCGCGTTATTCAATCACTATCTCCGACGTCCACCTTAGCCGATATGATTGAAGCCTGCACCCATGTTCCCCTACAACAAGCCGCCCAAGTGCAGGCCACAGCCATGGCAGCTGCCCTCCGACCCTTCTTGTCTCAAGGGCGGGGAGATCGAGGACCAAGGCACCGGAGTGCCAATCCACGTTCCACCAATCGCAATTGCTTCACGTGTGGCCAGCCAGGTCATACGAGACATAACTGTCCCCGAAGCTATAGGTCAATGGCACCGCGCGCTACTGCGTCAACTCCATCGGCTCAAGCCTTCTGGGGTGTCTGCCATAGATGCGGTAGGACCGGAGACCAGCAAAGTGACTGCCGCGCGCATTTCCACAGGAACGGAACATCCTTGTTGGGAAACTCCAATGCCAGCGCCAATTGGCAAGGCGCGAGGACACAAGTACTGCCAGTGGAAGTGTTACCGACAGAATTCCCACTGCAACAAGAGGCAGCGCCAGCCTGGACATTGCCCTTGCTGTAGATATTACACTGTCCGACGATCAAATCCAAGTAGTACCTTCCAGCGAGAAGGGCCCCATTGGACATGGACTGAGTGCCCTGCTCCTCGGTCGTTCCTTCACAGCCAAACAAGGCATTTTTGTGCTTCCTGGGGTCATCGATGCAGACTATGTAGGGACAATACACATCATGCTCCACACTATTACGCCTCCAGTTACACTAACCAAGGGCACAAAAATTGCCCAACTCGTCCCCTTCCACGCTTCAGTCAACTGTGCGTCCTTATGGGAAAGGGGAGAAGGTGGCTTCGGATCCACAGACACACCTCAAGTTGCTTTTA
>NW_010410088.1:846-1179 GCF_000710305.1 Buceros rhinoceros silvestris | reverse complement strand
TGGGCCGGGGCAGTTGGGTATGGCCACCAGCAGCATGGCCGTCAGCTGGTGCAGTGGAGGTGGTCCTGGGGGGTCTGCTGTGGTGGGGCCGTGAGGAGGAGCTGGGAAGGTTGGAGAGAGCCATGGGGTGGTCAGATGTGGTGGGGATGGAGGGGGAGGGTTGGGGTGGCTACAGAGGGTCAGGTGTGGTGGGGACACAGGCATGGGGGCAGGACTGGGGGTGGCCATGGGGTGTGAGGAGATGTGGTGGGGATGTGGGGGTGCCCATGGGGGGTTGGGGACAGCCACGCTGTCCTCAGTTGTGGCGGGGGGCCGGGGGGGGGGGGGGGGGAG
>NW_010410088.1:481-781 GCF_000710305.1 Buceros rhinoceros silvestris | reverse complement strand
TGTGTTGGGGATGTGGGGGTCCCCATGGGGGGTGGGGGACAGCCACGCTGTCCTCAGTTGTGGCGGGGCCATGGGGATGGATGGGGAAGAGTGGGGATGGCCACCAGGGGCATTGCTGGGCTCAGGGACAGCCCTGCTGGGGGGGAACCCATGGGGGACCCCCTGTCACAGAATCACAAAATCATCTGGTTGGAAAAAAACCTTCAAGATCATCAAGCCCAACCAATCACCTGCACCACCAGGGTTCCCTAAATCATGTTCATCAGCGCCACATCTACATGCCTTTTAAACATTTCCAGG
>NW_010410088.1:0-328 GCF_000710305.1 Buceros rhinoceros silvestris | reverse complement strand
CAGGGATGGGTGCTCCACCACTTCCCTGGGCAGCCTGTTCCAACACTTCACAACCCTCTGTGAAAAGACATTTTTCCTGATCTCCAACCTAGATCTCCCCTGGAGCAACTTGAGGCCATTACCTCTCGTCCTGTCATTCTTAACATGGGAGAAGAGACCAACCCCCACCTCCCCACAACCTCCTGTCAGGGAGTTGTAGAGAGTGAGAAGGTCTCCCCTGAGCCTCCTCTTCTCCAGACTGGTGTTTAGTCCCAAGGGTTAGGGGTTAGGGGTTAGGGGTCAGGGGTTAGGGGTTAGGGGTTAGGGTAGGGGTTAGGGTTAGGGTTAG
>NW_010410087.1:0-3226 GCF_000710305.1 Buceros rhinoceros silvestris | reverse complement strand
GGGAGCGAGTACCGCCTGGGGTGTCCCTTCTCTGGGAGGTAAGTGGATCCTTCCATCTCGTCCGGAGAAAGTGTTGAGCCAAGCAACGAATAACCGTGGGGTTGGAGGCGCGAGTGGGGTGGGTTTCTGTCCGCTCTTTTGTCGCTCGCTGTAGAGGATGTGGAGCTGCCAGCTGTGCTGCTGTGTGTGAGACAGTGCTTTTCCAGGATCTGGATGGGTGTAGATTTCTTATGCATTTGATGTGAATGCATTTGGAGAGAAGTTGTGAAGCGTAGTCTAACATGGGACTTGTGGCTTGCATAGACCCTGAAAATATATGGCACTCCACTGCTGCGTATGAAGCTGGGCTTCTGACTTTAATCCTCTGAAACATGTGCCTTTTAAGTACAATATATAGTGAATGTTGCCTTCCTTCGTTATTATAGACTGCTAGAGTTAATTTTTAATTTATTTAGCACTATCTTTGTGTCTATTTAAACAAATGCAAAATCAGCAGAAGACCACAAATCTTTTCTCTCTCTTCTCCCACCCTATGCTTCCACCCATATTTTGCATTCATCCCGTGTAGGGCTACTCTCATGTCTTTTTTCTAGCTCTGTTGTGTTAACTGGATACCAGGCAGTCCGAGCTGGAGCTGGTCTGGGTGCAGGGTGGTTGAAGTGGGTATTATGAGTGATAGCTGCCTCCTGCTTTACACACCAGGCCAACATAAGGCTGCAGGAAAGCCAGTGGAGTGGCTTTGGTGGCAGTAGGTTGCTTGTGTCTGCTCTGAATGAGGCCAACTGTGACCAGCCAGGTAGGGAACAGGGTAAACAGATGTAGAACTGCATTGCAATGGAAACTGTGGAAAGAGGTGCTGTTGGTTAAAGTGGAACAGTGGCGGACATCAGTGCATGTTGCTTCCAGTGGATGCAGCTTCTGTTTTCTTATATGTTGATGTTAATAGGGTAGATACTTCTTCCACTATATTGTGTAATATTCCTGGTAGTTTTATACAGCACACCTGGGGATTGCATTTTTCTTTTGTGCTCTCATTACATGCATAATACAATAACTTGTAATCGTTTGTAGTGATCCTTGATGTTTTTATAATTAGATCTATCTTGCCCTTATTTATTTCCAATTTATAGCTCCAGCTTTTATTCTTCACTGTATGCTGTTACATGCCATGATAGTAAAGTTCATTTTGTTTACTAAATCAGTACTTTTGTTTTGTCTTTCTGAACAACAGAAATTTTTATCACTGGATAAATAATTATATAAATAGAGCTATAAATAATTTTTATCACTGGATAAAAAACTGGCTGGATGGCCAAATCCCAAAACTGATGTTGAGTGGGTTTCAATCCACTTGGTTGCCGGTCACAAGTGGTGTTCCCCAGGCTCAGTACTGGGACCTGTTCTCTTTAGCATCTTTATCAATGATCTGCATGAAGGAATCAAATGAACCCTCAGTAAGTTTGCAGATGACACCAAGTTGGGCAGGAGTGTTGATTTGCTTGAAGGTTAGGAGGCTCTACAGGGTGGTCTGGATAGGCTGGATCAATGGGCCAAGGCCAGTGATATGGGGTTCAATGAGGCCAAGTGCCAGATCCTGCACTCGGGTCACAGCAACTCCCCTGCAACAGTACAGCCTTGGGGAAGAGTGGCTGGAAAGCTTCCTGGTGGAAAAATACCTGGGGGTGTTGGTTGACAGCCAGCTGAAGATGAGCCAGCAGCGTGCCAAGGCAGCCAAGAGCATCCTGGCTTGTCTCAGAACTAGTGTGGCCAGCCAGAGTAGGGAAGTGGTTGTCCCCCTGGACTTGGCACTGGTGAGGCCACACCTTGAGTACTGTGTTCAGTTTTGGACCCTGCACTTCAAGAAAGATACTGAGGTGCTGGAACATGTCCAGAGAAGGGCAACAAAGCTGGTGAAGAGTCTGGAAAGCAAGTCCTGTGAGGAGCAGCTGAGGGAACTGTAGTTATTTAGCCTGGAGAACAGGAGGCTGAGGGGAGACCCTATCACTCTCGACAACTCCCTGACAGGAGATTGTAGTGAGGTTGGGGTCAGTCTCTTCTCCCATGTAACAAGTGATAGGATGAGAGGTAACGGGCTCCAGGGGAGGTTTAGGCTGGATATTAGGAAAAATTTCTTTACAGAGAGGGTTGTGAAGCATTGGTCAGGCTGCCTAGGAGGTGATGGAGTCCCAATCCGTGGAGGTGTTTAAAAGATATGTAGATGTGGTGCTGAAGGATGTGGCTTAGTGGTGACTTGGCAGTGCCAAGTTAACAGTTGGACTTGATGATCTTGAAGGTCCCTTTTAACCAGAATGATTCTGTGATTCTGTAACAGTCAGGTTCTTGTTTGAATTATTGATGTTCCTGACTGTCATAATAACTTCCCATTAACATAGTCCTACTTTATGTTGTAATGTAAACATAATTTTAGACTTCAGATTTTATATATGACGCCTGGTTCATTAAAACCCCTTCTGTTAATAATTGTCAATAGTGTCCATTGTTGTCTTCCCTTTAGTCTATTACATATCTTAAAATGCTTGAACTAATGTGTGTTTTTGCCAATTTAATTGTTTCCGGTATAACATTTCCCATTTGAATAACCTTCAGATAGGTTAGATCAGCTAATATATAGAATTAAGGAATCACAGAATTCTTTGGTTGGGAAGGGACCTTCAAAGGTCATCTAGTCCTGCAACGAGCAGGGATATCTTCAACTTGATCAGGTTGCTCAGAGCCCTGACCAACCTGACCTTGAATGTATCTGGGAAGGGGCATCTACCACCTCTCTGAGCAACCCGTTCAAATGCTTCACCACCTTCATAATAAAAAATTTCATCCTTATATCTAGGCTAAATCTCCCTCTTTTAGTTTTAAACCATTACCCCTTGTCCTATTGTAACAGACCCTGGTAAAAAGATTGTCCCCATCTTTCTTATAGACTCTCTTTGAGTTTTGAAAGGCCTCAGTAAGGTCTCTGCTAAGCTTTCTCTTCTTCAGGCTGAACAACTCCAACTCTCTCAGCCTTTCTTCGCAGCAGAGGTGTTCCCTCCCGCTGATCGTATTTGTGGCCCTCCTCTGGACCTGCTGCAACAAGTCCATGTCTTCAGTGTTGAGGATTTCCAGAGCTGGATGCAGTACTCTATACGGGGTCTCATCAGAGTGGAGTAGAGGGGAAGATTCACCTCCATTGATGTGCTGGCCATGCTTCTTTTGATGCAGCCTGATA